>NC_091169.1:48240188-48472688 GCF_040958095.1 Procambarus clarkii | reverse complement strand
TCTCGCTTCATGCAGGTCGGTGTTCAATCCCTGACCGTCCAAGTGGTTGGGTACCATTCCTCCCTCCCCCGTCCCATCCCAAATCCTTATCCTGACCCTTTCCAAGTTCTATATAGTCATAATGGCTTGTTGGCGCTTTCCCCTGATAATATCCTTCCTTCCTTCTCTTTCATCTCTCTCTCCCGCCTTCTCTCTTATCTCTCTCTCACCCACCACTTTCTCTCTCATCTCTCTCTCTCTCTCTCTCCCCCCCTTCTCTCTCCCCCTCTCTCTCCTCCCTTCTATCTCTCTCATAGGGAAAAAAACATGACAGGGAGACTAACTCGGGGAAGCAACCGCAGGGAGACAAACATGGTAGGGACAAACTCAGAGGATGGGGAGGAACAGGAAGCATGGATTAGGGTAACATTCCAGCAAATGTGGAATGAATTCCATGAAGGATTGAGGGTAATGAGTAACCAACCTGCAGGATGAACTAAGGGCAGCAAAGAAGGAGATAAGAAGCCTGAAGGAGACTTCTCCCCAATACCAGACACAAACCATCCCTCAAGAAGATGGTGATGCTACTGTTTAGGGGACATCTACAAAACAACCCTCATTTGCAGAATTGTTTAAAAAGACCCCAGAAGCTAGGTCTGCTGTTAGGGAAGTTGCCAAGGAAGTGGCTTCTTCTCAGGAAGTAGCTGGATGTACTATCCAGCTGATAGAGCGAAAAAAGAGAGGTAGTAATAGTAGGCATTAAGGAGCAAACAGGGACCAGGCCAGTGGAAAGGAGAGACAAGGACAAATATGAAGTTAATGAGATCCTTAAGGGGGTAAAGATGGAGAGGGCTGACCAAAATATTGAAAAGGTTTTCAGGATCGGACAGTACAACAAGGACAGAGACCGAGTGATAAAGATGGTATTCACGAGCGAGAGAACAAAACAGGACTTGTTAGCAAGGAAGAGCAGACTAGCAAATGTACAGAAATGCGAAAAAGTATTCCTGCAGAGGGATATGACAGGGACGAGAGAATGAGGGCAGCAGCCGCGAGGAGGGAGCGCAGGGAGAAATAAAGAAATCTGGGAGCCACAACTCCGAGCCCTACAATCCCAGAGAGGAGAGGGGAACCCTCCATAAGCAGCTCAACAGACACAGTGAGAGAAGCACCTCCCCCATCCTCCACTCAATAGATGCCCTACCTGCCCCAACCCCTGGTGCTCAATGGGCCCACCTTGGATACCCTCCCCCACTCCCCTCCTACCCAGGATCTCCCGTCTTCCCCACCCCCCAAGCCCTCCCTAATCCCCCATGCCCTCCATTCTCCTTCACCCCAAGTCCTCCATTGTCTCCCACCCCCCTTAAACCCTCCTGTATCCCCCACCCTCCTAAACCCTCCATTCTCCCCCCACTCTCCTAAGCCCTCCCTTCTTCCTCATTCCCTTCAGCACTCCCTTTTCCCCAACCTCCCCACCCCAAGCTCTCCTTCCTTTTATGCCCCCCAAGCTCGCCATTCCCCCCCCCCATCCCCCGAGCCCTCCCTCCTCCCATACCCACTCAAGCCTCCCCTTCTCCCACACTCCCCAAAGCCTCCCCTTCTCACCCACTCCCCCAAGCTTCCCCCTCTCACCCTCCAAGCCACCCCCTCCTCCCCACCCCCAAGCCCTCTTTCCTCACCAACCTTCCCCCCAAACCCTTCCTTCTACACCCGCCCACCCCCGTACCAGATCCTCCTAGACCCCCACACACCCCAGATCCCCCAGGTCCCCCTTCATAGGCCCTTCCATCCCGGTCCCGCCCTGTTTCCCTGTTTCATGGGAAGCAACAGAATCTGAGAAAGGACAGAAGAGAGTCAGTTTCAGGGTGATGTACTCGAACATAGATGGGATCACATGCAAGGCAAGTGAACTAAGGGAAAGAGCACAAGAAGTGAACCCAGGTGTAATCGGACTCTCAGAAACAAAACTCTCAAGAATCATAGCAAATGCCGTGTTTCCCCAGGACTACACTGTATTAAGGAAAGAGAGGGAAGGAAGGGGAGGAGGTGGAGTGGCCCTACTAATGACAAAGGAATGGAGCTTCAAGGAGATGGTCATCCTGTGCTGCAAGTGATTCAGAGACTACATAACAGGCACCATGTCAATAGGAGGACCAAAAATAGTAGTAGCAGTGATATATAACTCTCCGCCAAATGACAGAAGACCATGACAAGAGTATGACAACAACAACATAGCAGTTAACACTATAATTGAGAGGGCAGCCTCTGCTGCCTGTAGAAATAGATCCCATCTGCTCATCATGAGGGAATTCAATCATGGAAGAATAGACTGGGAGAACAAGGAGCCGCACGGAGAGGAGGATACACGGAGAGCCAAACTAATGGAGGTGGCGAGAAGAAACTTTCTAAGCCAACATGTCAGGGAACCCACAAGGATGAGAGGAAACGATGAACCAGTGAGACTCAACCTAGTCTTCACTCTGAATGACTCCAACATAAGGGAAATCGGTTTCGAGGCCCCAGTAGGAACGAGAAACCACAGTGTACTGGTCTTTGAGTATCTGGTTGAGGATGGGTTACTGAACTCGAGGAGGGGTACTGAAAACAAAAGGCTGGCATTCCGAAAGGGAAACTATGAGGTGATAACCAAATTCCTAACAGATAGAACATAAAACAGAGCTCAGGGGAAAGACGGCCCAAGACATGATGGGTGCATGTCTTCAGCATGACTACATCACGCAGAAGTGCAAGGAAGCAGCAAGCAAGTTTGTCCCAGTCGAAAAGGAAAACTATGAAATGAAGATGAGAAACCCATGGTTTAATCAGAGATGTAGGCTAGCTAAGCAGCAAAGTAAAAGGGCATGGAGAAACTATAGGAATAACAGGACACTTGAAAGCAGAAAAAGATACCAGAATGCCAGGAATGAATATGTCAGGATGAGAAGAGAGGCAGAAAGACAATACGAAAATGACATCGCAAGCAAGGCAAAGACTCGACCTAAATTGCTGCATAGCCACATCAGGAGAAAAACAGCAGTAAAGGAACAGGTAATGAAATTAAGGATAAGGGCAGAAGGATTCACTACAAACGACAAGGAAGTGTGTGAGGAATTGAATAAGAAATTCCAGAAGGTAGAGCAAGGAGAAATTCCAGAGATAAGAGAGGGAATAGTTTACCAGGAAACACTAGAAGAGTTTGAGATTACCAGTGGGGAAGTAAGGAAGCTTTTGCTAGAGTTGGATGTGATAAAGGCTATAGGCCCAGATGGAATCTAACCTTAGATACTAAAGGAAGGAGCACAAGCACTGTGCCTGACACTCTCCATAGTGTATAACAAATCACTGGCAACAGAGAAACTGCCAGAAATTTGGAAAGCAGCTAATCTAGTCTCGATATACAAGAAAGGGGGATAGACAGGAGGCACTGAACTACAGGCCAGTGTCCCTAACTTGCATACCATGCAAGCTGATGGAGAAGATTGTGCGAAAAAAGCTAGTGGAACATCGGAAGCGAAAGAACTTTGTAACACAGCATCAACATGGGTTGAGGGATGGCAAGTCTTGCCACACAGGGTTAATTGTATTCTACGACCAGACAACAAAAATCAGGCAAGAAAGAGAGCGGTGGGCAGACTGCATATTTTTGGATTGCCAGAAAGCCTTTGATTCAGTACCACACAAGAGGTAGGTGAAAAAGCTGGAGATGCAGGCAGGAGTGAAAGGGAAGGTACTCCATGGATAAGGGAGTACCTAAGCAACAGAAGACAACGAGTCATTGTGAGGGGTGAGGTCTCAGATTGGCGAGACGTCACATCTAGAGTCCCGCAGGGGTCAGTCCTTGGACCTATACTGTTTCTGATATATGTAAATGATCTCCCAGAGGGTATAGACTCGTTCTTCTCACTGTTTGCTGATGATGCAAAAATTATGAGGAGGATTGAAACAGAGGATGATAGTAGGAGGCTACAGGATGATCTAGACAGACTGAAAGAAGGGTCCAACAAATGGCTGCTAAAGTTCAACCCAAGTAAATGCAAAGTAATGAAATTAGGCGGTGGAAACCGGAGGCCAGACACAGGATACAGAATAAGAGACGCAGTATTTCATGAAACGGACAGAGAGAAAGATCTAGGAGTTGATATCACACCAATCCTGTCTCCTGAAGCCCACATAAAAAGAATTACGTATGCGGCATATGCGAGGCTGGCTAACATCAGAACAGCCTTCAGGAACCTGTGTAAGGAATCATTCAGAATCTTTTATACCACATATGTAAGACCAATCCTGGAGTATGTGGCCCCCAGCATGGAGCCCGTACCTTGTCAAGCACAAGACGAAGCTGGAAAAAGTTAGAGTTATGCCACTGGACTAGTCCCAGAACTAAAAGGCATGAACTCAGGCATGTGAGGAAAGGCTGCGGGTAATGCACCTTATGACACTGAAAGACAGAAGAGTAAGGGGAGACATGATCACTACCTACAAAATCTTCAGGGGGAAATGACAAGGTAGACAATGATAAACTATTCAAGACTGGTGGTACGCGAACAAGGGGACACAGGTGGAAACTTAGTACCCAAATGAGCCACAGGGACGTTAGAAAGAACTTTTTCAGTGTCAGAGTAGTTAACAGATGGAATGCATTAGGCAGTGGTGTGGTGGAGACTGACTCCATACAGTTTCAAATGTAGATATGATAGAGCCCAGTAGGCTCAGGAATCTGTACATCAGTTGATTGACGGTTGAGAGGCGGGACCAAAGAGCCAAAGCTCATCAAATAGATGAGTACACACACACACACACACACACACACACACACACACACACACACACACACACACACACACACACACACACACACACACACACACACACACACACACACATACACACACACACACGTATATATATATATATATATATATATATATATATATATATATATATATATATATATATATATATATATATATATATATATATTTTTATGTATATATATTAATATAAAAATCTTAAACTATAACAATTCCCTCTTCAGGTTGACTGTGGAACACGACCAATTCCCTGAAGCATGAATGACGTCACGGCACCAGTCCACCAATAGCAGCACGCTTCATGTGACGTCAACAATCGTCTCGACCAGCAGGGCTACGGCTTAAGCATCCATAACGACTATCACCCACCAGGTGGAGCAGAATTACCTCCCTCTAACGACCAGAGAATAAACATTGCCATCTCAGTTCGTAGTTTCTATTGACAGAGAATAAACCTGACCCTCTTAATGTGGTAGTTTCTCTTGCTACCTGGCAGAATTAACATGACTTTCTGATTTAGTAGTTTCTCTTGACACTGGAAGAGGCGGTGAGGTTGTGTTAATGACACGAACAATGTGTTGTTTGTTTAGCCCAGTGTGGCGCTGTCTGAGGGGTACGAGAGAGAGAGTTAAGGCTCCCACTTTGGGAAATGGATTTTCTGATGAAAAGTTTGCATTCGTGTGTGAAGTCTTGCTTGTTGGGTGTAGCACAGCTGTTGACACCTGTTGGGTATAGCACAGCTGTTGACACCTGTTGGGTGTAGCACAGCTGTTGACACCTGTTGGGTGTAGGTGTTGACACCTGTTGGGTGTAGCACAGCTGTTGACACCTGTTGGGTGTAGCACAGCTGTTGACTCCTGTTGGGTGTAGCACAGCTGTTGACACCTGTTAGGTGTAGCACAGCTGTTGACTCCTGTTGGGGGTAGCACAGCTGTTGACACCTGTTGGGGGGTAGCACAGCTGTTAACACCTGTTGGGGGTAGCACAGCTGTTGACACCTGTTGGGTGTAGCACAGCTGTTGACTCCAGTTGGGTGTAGCACAGCTGTTGACACCTGTTGGGTGTAGCACAGCTGTTGACTCCTGTTGGGTGTAGCACAGCTGTTGACACCTGTCGGGTGTAGCACATGTGTTGACGCCTGTTGGGTGTAGCACAGCTGTTGACACCTGTTGGGTGTAGCACAGATGTTGACACCTGTTGGGTGTAGCACAGCTGTTGACACCTGTTGGGTGTAGCACAGCTGTTGACACCTGTTGGGTGTAGCACAGGTGTTGACACCTGTTGGGTGTAGCACAGCTGTTGACACCTGTTGGGTGTAGCACAGCTGTTGACACCTGTTGGGCGTAGCACAGCTGTTGACTCCTGTTGGGTGTAGCACAGCTGTTGACTCCTGTTGGGTGTAGCACAGCTGTTGACACCTGTTAGGTGTAGCACAGCTGTTGACTCCTGTTGGGGGTAGCACAGCTGTTGACACCTGTTAGGTGTAGCACAGCTGTTGACACCTGTTGGGTGTAGCACAGCTGTTGACACCTGTTGGGTGTAGCACAGGTGTTGACACCTGTTGGGTGTAGCACAGCTGTTGACACCTGTTGGGTGTAGCACAGGTGTTGACACCTGTTGGGTGTAGCACAGCTGTTGACACCTGTTGGGTGTAGCACAGCTGTTGACTCCTGTTGGGTGTAGCACAGCTGTTGACACCTGTCGGGTGTAGCACATGTGTTGACGCCTGTTGGGTGTAGCACAGGTGTTGACACCTGTTGGGTGTAGCACAGATGTTGACACCTGTTGGGTATAGCACAGCTGTTGACACCTGTTGGGTGTAGCACAGCTGTTGACACCTGTTGGGTGTAGCACAGGTGTTGACACCTGTTGGGTGTAGCACAGCTGTTGACACCTGTTGGGTGTAGCACAGCTGTTGACTCCTGTTGGGTGTAGCACAGCTGTTGACACCTGTTTGGTGTAGCACAGCTGTTGACTCCTGTTGGGGGTAGCACAGCTGTTGACACCTGTTGGGGGGTAGCACAGCTGTTGACACCTGTTGGGGGTAGCACAGCTGTTGACACCTGTTGGGTGTAGCACAGCTGTTGACTCCTGTTGGGTGTAGCACAGCTGTTGACACCTATTGGGTGTAGCACAGCTGTTGACTCCTGTTGGGTGTAGCACAGCTGTTGACACCTGTCGGGTGTAGCACATGTGTTGACGCCTGTTGGGTGTAGCACAGCTGTTGACACCTGTTGGGTGTAGCACAGATGTTGACACCTGTTGGGTATAGCACAGCTGTTGACACCTGTTGGGTGTAGCACAGCTGTTGACACCTGTTGGGTGTAGCACAGGTGTTGACACCTGTTGGGTGTAGCACAGCTGTTGACACCTGTTGGGTGTTGCACAGCTGTTGACTCCTGTTGGGTGTAGCACAGCTGTTGACACCTGTTAGGTGTAGCACAGCTGTTGACTCCTGTTGGGGGTAGCACAGCTGTTGACACCTGTTGGGGGTAGCACAGCTGTTGACACCTGTTGGGGGTAGCACAGCTGTTGACACCTGTTGGGTGTAGCACAGCTGTTGACTCCTGTTGGGTGTAGCACAGCTGTTGACACCTGTTGGGGGTAGCACAGCTGTTGACACCTGTCGGGTGTAGCACATGTGTTGACGCCTGTTGGGTGTAGCACCATGGCAACACCATCACAGTAGCAACACCATCACCCATCACTGTAGCAACACCATCACAGTAGCAACACCATCACCGTAGGAACACCATCACCGTATCAAGACCATCACTGTAGCAACACCATCACTGTAGCAACACCGTCACCGTAGCAACACCATCACCGTAGCAACACCATCACTGTAGCAACACCACCACCATAGCAGCACCATCACCGTAGTAACACCATCACCGTAGCAACACCATCACCGTAGCAACACCGTCACCGTAGCAACACCATGACAGTAGCAACACCATTACCGTAGCAACACCATCACCGTAGCAACACCACAGTAGCAACACCATCACCGTAGCAACATCATCACCGTAGCAACACTATCACTGTAGCAACACCATCACTGTAGCAACACCATCACAGTAGCAACACCATCACCGTAGCAACACCATCACCGTAGCAACACCATCACAGTAGCAACACCATCACAGTAGCAACACCATCACCGTAGCAACACCATCACCGTAGCAACACCATCACCATAGCAACACCATCACCGTAGCAACACCGTCACAGTAGCAACACCACCACCGTAGCAACACCACCACCAGAGCAACACCATCACCCATCACCGTAGGAACACCATCACAGTAGAAACACCATCACGGTATCAACACCATCACCAATCACCGTAGCAACACCAAGACAGTAGCAACACCACAGTAGCAACACCAAGACAGTAGCAACACCATCACAGTAGCAACACCATCACAGTAGCAACACCATCACAGTAGCAACACCATCACCGTAGCAACACCAAGACAGTAGCAACACCATCACTGTAGCAACACCATCACAGTTGCAACACCATCACCGTAGCAACACCAAGACAGTAGCAACACCATCACCGTAGCAACACCATCACCGTAGCAACAAAATCACCGTAGCAACACCATCACAGTAGCAACACCATCACAGTAGCAACACCATCACCGTAGCAACACCATCACAGTAGCAACACCATCACAGTAGCAACACCATCACCGTAGCAACACCATCACAGTAGCAACACCATCACAGTAGCAACACCATCACAGTAGCAACACCATCACAGTAGCAACACCCTCACCGTAGCAACACCATCACCGTAGCAACACCATCACCCATCACAGTAGCAACACCATCACAGTAGCAACACCATCACCGTAGCAACACCATCACAGTAGCAACACCATCACCGTAGCAACACCATCACAGTAGCAACACCATCACAGTAGCAACACCATCACAGTAGCAACACCATCACCGTAGCAACACCATCACCCATCACAGTAGCAACACCATCACAGTAGCAATACCATCACCGTAGCAACACCATCACAGTAGCAACACCATCACAGTAGCAACACCATCACCGTAGCAACACCATCACTGTAGCAACATCATCACAGTAGCAACACCATCACAGTAGCAACACCGTCACCGTAGCAACACCATCACCGTAGCAACACCATCACAGTAGCAACACCATCACAGTAGCAACACCATCACCGTAGCAACACCATCACCGTAGCAACACCATCACCGTAGCAACACCATCACCGTAGCAACACCATCACCGTAGCAACACCATCACCCATCACAGTAGCAACACCATCACAGTAGCAACACCATCACCGTAGAAACACCATCACCGTAGCAACACCATCACCGTAGCAACACCATCACCGTAGCAACACCATCACTATAGCAACACCATCACCGTAGCAACACCATCACCGTAGCAACACTATCACTGTAGCAACACCATCACCGTAGCAACACCATCACCGTAGCAACACCACCACCGTAGCAACACCATCACCGTAGCAACACCATCACAGTAGCAACACCATCACCGTAGCAACACCATAACCGTAGCAACACCAACACCGTAGCAACACCATCACCGTAGCAAAAACACCACCGTAGCAACACCATCACCGTAGCAACACCATCACTGTAGCAACACCATCACTGAAGCAACACCATCACCGTAGCAACACCATCACAGTAGCAACACCACTACCGTAGCAACACCATCACCGTAGCAACACCATCACAGTAGCAACACCATCACCGTAGCAACACCACCACCGTAGCAACACCATCATCGTAGCAACACCATCACCCATCACCGTAGCAACACCATCACCGTAGCAACACCATCACTGTAGCAACACCATCACCGTAGCAACACCATCACCGTAGCAACACCATCACAGTAGCAACACCATCACCGAAGCAACACCATCACCGTAGCAACATCACCACCGTAGCAACACCATCACCGTAGCAACAACACCACCGTAGCAACACCATCACCGTAGCAACACCATCACTGTAGCAACACCATCACTGTAGCAACACCATCACCGTAGCAACACCATCACAGTAGCAACACCACTACCGTAGCAACACCATCACCGTAGCAACACCATCACAGTTGCAACACCATCACCGTAGCAACACCACCACCGTAGTAACACCATCAGCGTAGCAACACCATCACCCATCACCGTAGCAACACCATCACCGTAGCAGTACCATCACCGTAGCAACACCACCACCGTAGCAACACCATCACCGTAGCAACACCACCACCGTAACAACACCATCACCGTAGCAACACCATCACCCATCACCGTAGCAACACCATCACCCATCACCGTAGCAACACCATCACCGTAGCAACACCATCACCGTAGCAACACCACCACCGTAGCAACACCATCACCGTATCAACACCATCACCATAGCAACACCATCACCCATCACCCTAGCAACCCCATCACCCATCACCGTAGCAACACCTTCAGAGTAGCAACACCATCACCGTAGCAACACCATCACCGTAGCAACACCATCACTGTAGCAACACAATCACCGTAGCAACACCATCACCCATCACCGTAGCAACACCATCACCGTAGCAACACCATCACCGTAGCAACACCACCACTGTAGCAACACCATCACCGTAGCAACACCATCACCCATCACCGTAGCAACACCATCACCGTAGCAAAACCATCACCGTAGCAACACCACCTCTGTAGCAACACCATCACCGTATCAACACTATCACCGTAGCAACACCATCACCCATCACCCTAGCAACCCCATCACACATCACCGTAGCAACACCATCAGAGTAGCAACACCATCACCGTAGCAACACTATCACCGTAGCAACACCATCACAGTAGCAACACCATCACCGTAGCAACACCATCACCGTAGCAACACCATCACAGTAGCAACACCATCACAGTAGCAACACCATCACAGTAGCAACACCATCACTGTAGCAACACCATCACAGTAGCAACACCATCACAGTAGCAACACCATCACCGTAGCAACACCATCACAGTAGCAACACCACCACAGTAGCAACACCATCACCGTAGCAACACCATCACCGTAGCAACACCATCACTGTAGCAACACCATCACCCATCACAGTAGCAACACCATCACAGTAGCAACACCATCACAGTAGCAGCACCATCACCGTAGCAACACCATCACCGTAGCAACACCATCACCGTAGCAACACCATCACTATAGCAACACCATCACCGTAGCAACACCATCACCGTAGCAACACTATCACTGTAGCAACACAATCACCATAGCAACACCATCACCGTAGCAACACCACCACCCATCACCGTAGCAAACCCATCACCGTAGCAACACCACCACCGTAGCAACACCATCACCGTAGCAACACCATCACTGTAGCAACACCATCACCGTAGCAACACTATCACCGTAGCAACACCATCACAGTAGCAACACCATCACCGTAGCAACACCATCACCGTAGCAACACCACCACCGTAGCAACACCATCACCGTAGCAACAACACCACCGTAGCAACACCATCACCGTAGCAACATCATCACCGTAGCAACACCATCACTGTAGCAACACCATCACCGTAGCAACACCATCACAGTAGCAACACCACTACCGTAGCAACACCATCACCGTAGCAAACCATCACAGTAGCAACACCATCACAGTATGCAACACCACCACCGTAGCAACACCATCACCGTAGGAACACCATCACCCATCACCGTAGCAACACCTTCAGAGTAGCAACACCATCACCGTAGCAACAACATCACCGTAGCAACACCACCACTGTAGCAACACCATCACCGTAGCAACACCATCACCCATCACCGTAGCAACACCATCACCGTAGCAACACCATCACCGTAGCAACACCACCACTGTAGGAACACCATCACCGTATCAACACTATCACCGTAGCAACACCATCACCCATCACCCTAGCAACCCCATCACCCATCACCGTAGCAACACCATCAGAGTAGCAACACCATCACCGTAGCAACACCATCACCGTAGCAACACCATCACAGTAGCAACACCATCACTGTAGCAACACCATCACAGTAGCAACACCATCACCGTAGCAACACCATCGCCGTAGCAACACCATCACAGTAGCAACACCATCATCGTAGCAACACCATCACCGTAGCAACACCATCACAGTAGCAACACCATCACAGTAGCAACACCATCACAGTAGCAACACCATCACCGTAGCAACACCATCACTGTAGCAACACCATCACAGTAGCAACACCATCACAGTAGCAACACCATCACCGTAGCAACACCACCACAGTAGCAACACCACTACAGTAGCAACACCATCACCGTAGAAACACCATCACTGTAGCAACACCATCACTGTAGCAACACCATCACCCATCACAGTAGCAACACCATCACAGTAGCAACACCATCACAGTAGCAACACCATCACCGTAGCAACACCATCACCGTAGCAACACCATCACCGTAGCAACACCATCACTATAGCAACACCATCACCGTAGCAACACCATCACCGTAGCAACACTATCACTGTAGCAACACAATCACCGTAGCAACACCATCACCGTAGCAACACCACCACACATCACCGTAGCAAACCCATCACCGTAGCAACACCACCACCGTAGCAACACCATCACCGTAGCAACACCATCACTGTAGCAACACCATCACCGTAGCAACACCATCACCGTAGCAACACCATCACTGTAGCAACACCATCACCGTAGCAACACTATCACCGTAGCAACACCATCACCGTAGCAACACCACCACCGTAGCAACACCATGACCGTAGCAACAATACCACCGTAGCAACACCATCACCGTAGCAACGCCATCACCGCAGCAACACCATCACTGTAGCAACACCATCACCGTAGCAACACCATCACAGTAGCAACACGACTACCGTAGCAACACCATCACCGTAGCAAAACCATCACCCATCACCGTAGCAACACCATCACCGTAGCAACACCACCACAGTAGCAACACCATCACCGTAGCAACACCATCACTGTAGCAACACCATCACCGTAGCAACACCATCACCGTAGCAACACCATCACTGTAGCAACACCATCACTGTAGCAACACCATCACTGTAGCAACACCATCACCGTAGCAACACCATCACCGTAGCAACACCACCACCGTAGCAACACCATCACAGTAGCAACACCATCACCGTAGCAACACCATCACCGCAGCAACACCACCACCGTAGCAACACCATCACCGTAGCAACAACACCACCGTAGCAACACCATCACCATAGCAACACCATCACTGTAGCAACACCATCACCGTAGCAACACCATCACTGTAGCAACACCATCACTGTAGCAACACCATCACCGTAGCAACACCATCACAGTAGCAACACCATCACAGTATGCAACACCACCACCGTAGCAACACCATCACCGTAGCAACACCATCACTGTAGCAACACCATCACCCATCACCGTAGCAACACCACCACCGTAGCAACACCATCACAGTAGCAACACCATCACCGTAGCAACACCATCACCGTAGCAACACCACCACCGTAGCAACACCATCACCGTAGCAACAACACCACCGTAGCAACAGCATCACCGAAGCAACACCATCACTGTAGCAACACCATCACTGAAGCAACACCATCACCGTAGCAACACGATCACAGTAGCAACACCACAACCGTAGCAACACAATCACCGTAGCAACACCATCACAGTAGCAACACTATCACCGTAGCAACACCACCACCGTAGCAACATCACCGGAGCAACACCATCACCCATCACCGTAGCAACACCACCACAGTAGCAACACCATCACCGTAGCAACACCATCACAGTAGCAACACCATCACCGTAGCAACACCATCACCGTAGCAACACCATCACCGTAGCAACACCACCACCGTAGCAACACCATCACCGTAGCAACACCATCACCGTAGCAACACTATCACCGTAGCAACACTATCACAGTAGCAACACCATCACCGTAGCAACACCATCACCGTAGCAACACCATCACAGTAGCAACACCATCACTGTAGCAACACCATCACAGTAGCAACACCATCACCGTAGCATCACCATCACCGTAGCAACACCATCACCGTAGCAACACCATCACAGTCACAGTAGCAACACCATCACCGTAGCAACACCATCACAGTAGCAACACCATCACAGTAGCAACACCATCATAGTAGCAACACCATCACCGTAGCAACACCATCACCGTAGGAACACCACCACCGTAGCAACACCATCACAGTAGCAACACCATCACCGTAGCAACACCATCACCGTAGCAACAATATCACCCATCACCGTAGCAACACCATCACTGTAGCAACACCATCACTGTAGCAACACCATCACCGTAGCAACACCACCACCGTAGCAACACCATCACAGTAGCAACACCATCACCGTAGCAACACCATCACCGTAGCAACACCACCACCGTAGCAACACCATCACCGTAGCAACAACACCACCGTAGCAACACCATCACTGTAGCAACACCATCACTGTAGCAACACCATCACCGTAGCAACACCATCACAGTAGCAACACCACAACCGTAGCAACACCATCACCGTAGCAACACCATCACAGTAGCAACACTATCACCGTAGCAACACCACCACCGTAGCAACACCATCACCGTAGCAACACCATCACCCATCACCGTAGCAACACCACCACAGTAGCAACACCATCACCGTAGCAACACCACCACAGTAGCAACACCATCACCGTAGCAACACCATCACCGTAGCAACACCATCACCGTAGCAACACCACCACCGTAGCAACACCATCACCGTAGCAACACCATCACCGTAGCAACACTATCACCGTAGCAACACAATCACAGTAGCAACACCATCACCGTAGCAACACCATCACCGTAGCAACACCATCACAGTAGCAACACCATCACAGTAGCAACACCATCACCGTAGCAACACCATCACCGTAGCAACACCATCACCGTAGCAACACCATCACAGTAGCAACACCATCACCGTAGCAACACCATCACAGTAGCAACACCATCACAGTAGCAACACCATCACAGTAGCAACACCATTACAGTAGCAACACCATCACTGCAGCAACACCATCACAGTAGCAACACCATCACAGTAGCAACACCATCACAGTAGCAACACCATCACCGTAGCAACACCATCACCGTAGCAACACCATCACCGTAGCAACACCACCACCGTAGCAACACCATCACAGTAGCAACACCATCACTGTAGCGACACCATCACAGTAGCAACACCATCACAGTAGCAACACCATCACTGTAGCAACTCCATCACAGTAGCAACACCATCACAGTAGCAACACCATCACAGTAGCAACACCATCACCGTAGCAACACCATCACCGTAGCAACGCTATCACTGTAGCAACACCATCATTGTAGCAACACCATCACCGTAGCAACACCATCACCCATCACAGTAGCAACACCATCACAGTAGCAACACCATCACCCATCACCGTAGCAACACCATCACCGTAGCAACACCATCACCGTAGCAACACCACCACCGTAGCAACACCATCACCGTAGCAACACCTCCACTATAGCAACACCATCACCGTAGCAACACCATCACCGTACCAACACTATCACTGTAGCAACACCATCACCGTAGCAACACCATCACCCATCACAGTAGCAACACCATCACAGTAGCAACACCATCACAGTAGCAACTCTATCACCGTAGCAACACCATCACCGTAGCAACACCATCACCGTAGAAACACTATCACTATAGCAACACCAACACCGTAGCAACACCATCACCGTAGCAACACTATCACTGTAGCAACACCATCACCGTAGCAACACCATCACCCATCACCGTAGCAACACCATCACCCATCACCGTAGCAACACAACCACAGTAGCAACACCATCACCGTAGCAAGACCATCCCCGTAGCAACACCATCACCGTAGCAACACCATCACCGTAGCAACACCACCACCGTAGCAACACCATCACCGTAGCAACACCATCACCGTAGCAACACCTTCACCGTAGCAACACCATCACCGTAGCAACACCACCACCGTAGCAACACCATCACCGTAGCAACACCATCACCGTAGCAACACCATCACCCATCACCGTAGCAACACCATCACCCATCACCGTAGCAACACCATCACCCATCACCGTAGCAACATCATCACAGTAGCAACACCATCACCGTAGCAACACCATCACCGTAGCAACACCATCACAGTAGCAACACCATCACTGTAGCAACACCATCACAGTAGCAACACCATCACCGTAGCAACACCAACACCGTAGCAACACCATCACAGTAGCAACACCATCACCGTAGCAACACCATCACAGTAGCAACACCATCACAGTAGCAACACCATCACAGTAGCAACACCATCACAGTAGCAACACCATCACAGTAGCAACACCATCACCGTAGCAACACCACCACAGTAGCAACACCATCACAGTAGCAACACCATCACAGTAGCAACACCATCACAGTAGGAACACCACAGTAGCAACACCATCACTGTAGCATCACCATCACAGTAGCAACACCATCACAGTAGCAACACCATCACAGTAGCAACACCATCACAGTAGCAACACCATCACCGTAGCAACTCCATCACCGTAGCAACACCATCACCGTAGCAACACCATCACCGTAGCAACACCACCACCGTAGCAACACCATCACAGTAGCAACACCATCACTGTAGCAACACCATCACAGTAGCAACACCATCACAGTAGCAACACCATGACCGTAGCAACACAATCACCGTAGCAACACCATCACAGTTGCAACACCACCACAGTAGCAACACCCTCACCGTAGCAACACCATCACCGTAGCAACACCCTCACTGTAGCAACACCATCACCGTAGCAACACCATCACCGTAGCAACACCACCAGCGTAGCAACACCATCACCGTAGCAACAACACCACCGTAGCAACACCATCACCGTAGCAACACCATCACTGTAGCAACACCATCACTGTAGCAACACCATCACCGTAGCAACACCATCACAGTAGCAACACCATCACCGTAGCAACACCATCACAGTAGCAACACCACTACCGTAGCAACACCATCACCGTAGCAACACCATCACAGTAGCAACACCATCACCGTAGCAACACCACCACCGTAGCAACACCATCACCGTAGCAACACCACCACCGTAGCAACACCATCACCGTAGCAACACCATCACTCATCACCGTAGCAACACCATCACCGTAGCAACACCTTCGCTGTAGCAACACCATCACCGTAGCAACACCATCACTGTAGCAACACTATCACTGTAGCAACACCATCACTGTAGCAACACCATCACCGTAGGAACACCATCACCGTAGCAACACCATCACTGTAGCAACACCATCACCGTAGCAACACCACCACCGTAGGAACACCATCACAGTAGCAACACCATCACCGTAGCAACACCATCACCGTTGCAACACCACCACCGTTGCAACACCATCACCGTAGCAACACCATCACCGTAGCAACACCATCACAGTAGCAACACCATCACCGTAGCAACACCACCACCGTAGCAACACCATCACCGTAGCAACACCATCACAGTAGCAACACCATCACAGTAGCAACACCATCACAGTAGCAACACCATCACTGTAGCAACACCATCACAGTAGCAACACCATCACAGTAGCAACACCATCACCGTAGCAACACCATCACAGTAGCAACACCACCACAGTAGCAACACCATCATCGTAGCAACACCATCACCGTAGCAACACCATCACTGTAGCAACACCATCACCCATCACAGTAGCAACACCATCACAGTAGCAACACCATCACAGTAGCAGCACCATCACCGTAGCAACACCATCACCGTAGCAACACCATCACCGTAGCAACACCATCACTATAGCAACACCATCACCGTAGCAACACCATCACCGTAGCAACACTATCACTGTAGCAACACAATCACCATAGCAACACCATCACCGTAGCAACACCACCACCCATCACCGTAGCAAACCCATCACCGTAGCAACACCACCACCGTAGCAACACCATCACCGTAGCAACACCATCACTGTAGCAACACCATCACCGTAGCAACACTATCACCGTAGCAACACCATCACAGTAGCAACACCATCACCGTAGCAACACCATCACCGTAGCAACACCACCACCGTAGCAACACCATCACCGTAGCAACAACACCACCGTAGCAACACCATCACCGTAGCAACACCATCACCGTAGCAACACCATCACTGTAGCAACACCATCACCGTAGCAACACCATCACAGTAGCAACACCACTACCGTAGCAACACCATCACCGTAGCAAACCATCACAGTAGCAACACCATCACAGTATGCAACACCACCACCGTAGCAACACCATCACCGTAGCAACACCATCACCCATCACCGTAGCAACACCTTCAAAGTAGCAACACCATCACCGTAGCAACACCATCACCGTAGCAACACCACCACTGTAGCAACACCATCACCGTAGCAACACCATCACCCATCACCGTAGCAACACCATCACCGTAGCAACACCATCACCGTAGCAACACCACCACTGTAGGAACACCATCACCGTATCAACACTATCACCGTAGCAACACCATCACCCATCACCCTAGCAACCCCATCACCCATCACCGTAGCAACACCATCAGAGTAGCAACACCATCACCGTAGCAACACCATCACCGTAGCAACACCATCACAGTAGCAACACCATCACTGTAGCAACACCATCACAGTAGCAACACCATCACCGTAGCAACACCATCGCCGTAGCAACATCATCACAGTAGCAACACCATCATCGTAGCAACACCATCACCGTAGCAACACCATCACAGTAGCAACACCATCACAGTAGCAACACCATCACAGTAGCAACACCATCACCGTAGCAACACCATCACTGTAGCAACACCATCACAGTAGCAACACCATCACAGTAGCAACACCATCACCGTAGCAACACCACCACAGTAGCAACACCACTACAGTAGCAACACCATCACCGTAGAAACACCATCACCGTAGCAACACCATCACTGTAGCAACACCATCACCCATCACAGTAGCAACACCATCACAGTAGCAACACCATCACAGTAGCAACACCATCACCGTAGCAACACCATCACCGTAGCAACACCATCACCGTAGCAACACCATCACTATAGCAACACCATCACCGTAGCAACACCATCACCGTAGCAACACTATCACTGTAGCAACACAATCACCGTAGCAACACCATCACCGTAGCAACACCACCACACATCACCGTAGCAAACCCATCACCGTAGCAACACCACCACCGTAGCAACACCATCACCGTAGCAACACCATCACTGTAGCAACACCATCACCGTAGCAACACCATCACCGTAGCAACACCATCACTGTAGCAACACCATCACCGTAGCAACACTATCACCGTAGCAACACCATCAGAGTAGCAACACCATCACCGTAGCAACACCATCACCGTAGCAACACCACCACCGTAGCAACACCATCACCGTAGCAACAATACCACCGTAGCAACACCATCACCGTAGCAACGCCATCACCGGAGCAACACCATCACTGTAGCAACACCATCACCGTAGCAACACCATCACAGTAGCAACACGACTACCGTAGCAACACCATCACCGTAGCAAAACCATCACCCATCACCGTAGCAACACCATCACCGTAGCAACACCACCACAGTAGCAACACCATCACCGTAGCAACACCATCACTGTAGCAACACCATCACCGTAGCAACACCATCACCGTAGCAACACCATCACTGTAGCAACACCATCACTGTAGCAACACCATCACTGTAGCAACACCATCACCGTAGCAACACCATCACCGTAGCAACACCACCACCGTAGCAACACCATCACAGTAGCAACACCATCACCGTAGCAACACCATCACCGTAGCAACACCACCACCGTAGCAACACCATCACCGTAGCAACAACACCACCGTAGCAACACCATCACCGTAGCAACACCATCACTGTAGCAACACCATCACCGTAGCAACACCATCACTGTAGCAACACCATCACTGTAGCAACACCATCACCGTAGCAACACCATCACAGTAGCAACACCATCACAGTATGCAACACCACCACCGTAGCAACACCATCACCGTAGCAACACCATCACCCATCACCGTAGCAACACCATCACTGTAGCAACACCATCACCCATCACCGTAGCAACACCATCACTGTAGCAACACCATCACTGTAGCAACACCATCTCTAAAGCAACACCATCACCGTAGCAACACCACCACCGTAGCAACACCATCACAGTAGCAACACCATCACCGTAGCAACACCATCACCGTAGCAACACCACCACCGTAGCAACACCATCACCGTAGCAACAACACCACCGTAGCAACAGCATCACCGTAGCAACACCATCACTGTAGCAACACCATCACTGAAGCAACACCATCACCGTAGCAACACGATCACAGTAGCAACACCACAACCGTAGCAACACCATCACCGTAGCAACACCATCACAGTAGCAACACTATCACCGTAGCAACACCACCACCGTAGCAACATCACCGTAGCAACACCATCACCCATCACCGTAGCAACACCACCACAGTAGCAACACCATCACCGTAGCAACACCATCACAGTAGCAACACCATCACCGTAGCAACACCATCACCGTAGCAACACCATCACCGTAGCAACACCACCACTGTAGCAACACCATCACCGTAGCAACACCATCACCGTAGGAACACTATCACCGTAGCAACACCATCACAGTAGCAACACCATCACCGTAGCAACACCATCACCGTAGCAACACCATCACAGTAGCAACACCATCACTGTAGCAACACCATCACAGTAGCAACACCATCACCGTAGCATCACCATCACCGTAGCAATACCATCACCGTAGCAACACCATCACAGTCACAGTAGCAACACCATCACCGTAGCAACACCATCACAGTAGCAACACCATCACAGTAGCAACACCATCATAGTAGCAACACCATCACCGTAGCAACACCATCACCGTAGGAACACCACCACCGTAGCAACACCATCACAGTAGCAACACCATCACCGTAGCAACACCATCACCGTAGCAACACCATCACCCATCACCGTAGCAACACCATCACTGTAGCAACACCATCACTGTAGCAACACCATCACCGTAGCAACACCACCACCGTAGCAACACCATCACAGTAGCAACACCATCACCGTAGCAACACCATCACCGTAGCATCACCACCGTAGCAACACCATCACCGTAGCAACAACACCACCGTAGCAACACCATCACCGTAGCAACACCATCACTGTAGCAACACCATCACTGTAGCAACACCATCACCGTAGCAACACCATCACAGTAGCAACACCACAACCGTAGCAACACCATCACCGTAGCAACACCATCACAGTAGCAACACTATCACCGTAGCAACACCACCACCGTAGCAACACCATCACCGTAGCAACACCATCACCCATCACCGTAGCAACACCACCACAGTAGCAAAACCATCACCGTAGCAACACCACCACAGTAGCAACACCATCACCGAAGCAACACCATCACCGTAGCAACACCATCACCGTAGCAACACCACCACCGTAGCAACACCATCACCGTAGCAACACCATCACCGTAGCAACACTATCACCGTAGCAACACAATCACAGTAGCAACACCATCACCGTAGCAACACCATCACCGTAGCAACACCATCACAGTAGCAACACCATCACTGTAGCAACACCATCACAGTAGCAACACCATCACCGTAGCAACACCATCACCGTAGCAACACCATCACCGTAGCAACACCATCACAGTAGCAACACCATCACCGTAGCAACACCATCACAGTAGCAACACCATCACAGTAGCAACACCATCACAGTAGCAACACCATTACAGTAGCAACACCATCACTGCAGCAACACCATCACAGTAGCAACACCATCACAGTAGCAACACCATCACAGTAGCAACACCATCACCGTAGCAACACCATCACCGTAGCAACAACATCACCGTAGCAACACCACCACCGTAGCAACACCATCACAGTAGCAACACCATCACTGTAGCAACACCATCACAGTAGCAACACCATCACAATAGCAACACCATCACTGTAGCAACACCATCACAGTAGCAACACCATCACAGTAGCAACACCATCACAGTAGCAACACCATCACCGTAGCAACACCATCACCGTAGCAACACTATCACTGTAGCAACACCATCATTGTAGCAACACCATCACCGTAGCAACACCATCACCCATCACAGTAGCAACACCATCACCCATCACCGTAGCAACACCATCACCGTAGCAACACCATCACCGTAGCAACACCACCACCGTAGCAACACCATCACCGTAGCAACACCACCACTATAGCAACACCATCACCGTAGCAACACCATCACCGTACCAACACTATCACTGTAGCAACACCATCACCGTAGCAACACCATCACCCATCACAGTAGCAACACCATCACAGTAGCAACACCATCACAGTAGCAACTCCATCACCGTAGCAACACCATCACCGTAGCAACACCATCACCGTAGAAACACCATCACTATAGCAACACCAACACCGTAGCAACACCATCACCGTAGCAACACTATCACTGTAGCAACACCATCACCGTAGCAACACCATCACCCATCACCGTAGCAACACCATCACCCATCACCGTAGCAACACCACCACAGTAGCAACACCATCACCGTAGCAAGACCATCCCCGTAGCAACACCATCACCGTAGCAACACCATCACCGTAGCAACACCACCACCGTAGCAACACCATCACCGTAGCAACACCATCACCGTAGCAACACCTTCACCGTAGCAACACCATCACCGTAGCAACACCACCACCGTAGCAACACCATCACCGTAGCAACACCATCACCGTAGCAACACCATCACCCATCACCGTAGCAACACCATCACCCATCACCGTAGCAACACCATCACCCATCACCGTAGCAACATCATCACAGTAGCAACACCATCACCGTAGCAACACCATCACCGTAGCAACACCATCACAGTAGCAACACTATCACTGTAGCAACACCATCACAGTAGCAACACCATCACCGTAGCAACACCAACACCGTAGCAACACCATCACAGTAGCAAAACCATCACCGTAGCAACACCATCACAGTAGCAACACCATCACAGTAGCAACACCATCACAGTAGCAACACCATCACAGTAGCAACACCATCACTGTAGCAACACCATCACAGTAGCAACACCATCACAGTAGCAACACCATCACCGTAGCAACACCACCACAGTAGCAACACCATCACAGTAGCAACACCATCACAGTAGCAACACCATCACAGTAGGAACACCACAGTAGCAACACCATCACTGTAGCATCACCATCACAGTAGCAACACCATCACAGTAGCAACACCATCACAGTAGCAACACCATCACAGTAGCAACACCATCACCGTAGCAACACCATCACCGTAGCAACACCATCACCGTAGCAACACCATCACCGTAGCAACACCACCACCGTAGCAACACCATCACAGTAGCAACACCATCACTGTAGCAACACCATCACAGTAGCAACACCATCACAGTAGCAACACCATGACCGTAGCAACACAATCACCGTAGCAACACCATCACAGTTGCAACACCACCACAGTAGCAACACCATCACCGTAGCAACACCATCACCGTAGCAACACCCTCACTGTAGCAACACCATCACCGTAGCAACACCATCACCGCAGCAACACCACCAGCGTAGCAACACCATCACCGTAGCAACAACACCACCGTAGCAACACCATCACCGTAGCAACACCATCACTGTAGCAACACCATCACTGTAGCAACACCATCACCGTAGCAACACCATCACAGTAGCAACACCATCACCGTAGCAACACCATCACAGTAGCAACACCACAACCGTAGCAACACCATCACCGTAGCAACACCATCACAGTAGCAACACCATCACCGTAGCAACACCACCACCGTAGCAACACCATCACCGTAGCAACACCACCACCGTAGCAACACCATCACCGTAGCAACACCATCACTCATCACCGTAGCAACACCATCACCGTAGCAACACCTTCGCTGTAGCAACGCCATCACCGTAGCAACACCATCACTGTAGCAACACCATCACTGTAGCAACACCATCACTGTAGCAACACCATCACCGTAGGAACACCATCACCGTAGCAACACCATCACTGTAGCAACACCATCACCGTAGCAACACCACCACCGTAGGAACACCATCACAGTAGCAACACCATCACCGTAGCAACACCATCACCGTTGCAACACCACCACCGTTGCAACACCATCACCGTAGCAACACCATCACCGTAGCAACACCATCACAGTAGCAACACCATCACCGTAGCAACACCACCACCGTAGCAACACCATGACCATAGCAACACCACCACCGTAGCAACACCATCACCGTAGCAACACCATCACTCATCACCGTAGCAACACCATCACCGTAGCAACACCTTCGCTGTAGCAACACCTATCACCGTAGCAACACCATCACTGTAGCAACACCATCACTGTAGCAACACCATCACTGTAGCAACACCATCACCGTAGCAACACCATCACCGTAGCAACACCATCACTGTAGCAACACCATCACCGTAGCAACACCACCACCGTAGCAACACCATCACAGTAGCAACACCATCACCGTAGCAACACCATCACCGTAGCAACACCACCACCGTTGCAACACCATCACCGTAGCAACAACACCACCGTAGCAACACCATCATCGTAGCAACGCCATCACAGTAGCAACACAATCACCGTAGCAACACCACCATCGTAGCAACACCATCACCGTAGCAACACCATCACCCATCACCGTAGGAACACCATCACAGTAGCAACACCATCACCGTAGCAACACCATCACCGTAGCAACACCATCACCGTAGCAACACCATCACCGTAGCAACACCATCACCGTAGCAACACCACCACCGTAGCAACACTATCACCGTAGCAACACCATCACCGTAGCAACACCATCACCCATCACCGTAGCAACACCATCACCCATCACCGTAGCAACACCATCACCCATCACCGTAGCAACACCATCACAGTAGCAACACCATCACCTTAGCAACACCATCACCGTAGCAACACCATCACAGTAGCAACACCATCACTGTAGCAACACCATCACAGTAGCAACACCATCACTGTAGCAACACCATCACGGTAGCAACACCATCACGGTAGCAACACCATCACCGTAGCAACACCATCACAGTAGCAACACCATCACCGTAGCAACACCATCATAGTAGCAACACCATCACAGTAGCAACACCATCACAGTAGCAACACCATCACAGTAGCAACACCATGACAGTAGCAACACCATCACAGTAGCAACACCATCACAGTAGCAACACCATCACAGTAGCAACACCATCACCGTAGCAACACCACCACCGTAGCAACACCATCACCGTAGCAACACCATAACCGTAGCAACACCACTACCGTAACAACACCATCACAGTAGCAACACCATCACCGTTGCAACACCATCACTGTAGAAACACCACCAATGTAGCAACACCATCACCGTAGCAACACCATCACCGTAGCAACACCATCACAGTAGCAACACCACCACAGTAGCAACACCATCACTGTAGCAACACCATCACCGTAGCAACACCATCACTGTAGCAACACCATCACCGTAGGAACACCGTCACCGTAGCAACACCATCACCCATCCCAGTAGCAACACCATCACAGTAGCAACACCATCACTATAGCAACACCATCACCGTAGCAACACCATCACCGTAGCAGCACTATCACTGTAGCAACACGATCACCGTAGCAACACCATCACCGTAGCAACACCACCACCGTAGCAACACCATCACCGTAGCAACACCATAACTGTAGCAACACCATCACCGTAGCAACACCATCACCGTAGCAACACCATCACTGTAGCAACACCATCACTGTAGCAACACCATTACTGTAGCAACACCATCACCGTAGCAACACCATCACCGTAGCAACACCATCACTGTAGCAACACCATCACCGTAGCAACACCATCACCGTAGCAACACCATCACAGTAGCAACACCATCACCGTAGCAACACCATCACCGTAGCAACACCACCAGCGTAGCAACACCATCACCGTAGCAACAACACCACCGTAGCAACACCATCACCGTAGCAACACCATCACTGTAGCAACACCATCACTGTAGCAACACCATCACCGTAGCAACACCATCACAGTAGCAACACCATCACCGTAGTAACACCATCACCGTAGCAACACCACTACCGTAGCAACACCATCACCGTAGCAACACCATCACAGTAGCAATACCATCACCGTAGCAACACCACCACCGTAGCAACACCATCACCGTAGCAACACCATCACCGTAGCAACACCACCACCGTAGCAACACCATCACCGTAGCAACACCATCACTGAAGCAACACCATCATCGTAGCAACACCATCACTGTAGCAACACCATCACTGTAGCAACACCATCACTGTAGCAATACCATCACCGTAGCAACACCATCACCGTAGCAACACCATCACTGTAGCAACACCATCACCGTAGCAACACCACCACCGTAGCAACACCATCACAGTAGCAACACCATCACAGTAGCAACACCATCACCGTAGCAACACCACTACCGTAGCAACACCATCACCGTAGCAACACCATCACCCATCACCGTAGCAACACCACCACCGTAGCAACACCATCACCGTAGCAACACCATCACTGTAGCAACACCATCACCGTAGCAACACCATCACTGTAGCAAAACCATCACTGTAGCAACACCATCACCGTAGCAACACCATCACCGTAGCAACACCATCACTGTAGCAACACCATCACCGTAGCAACACCACCACCGTAGCAACACCATCACAGTAGCAACACCATCACCGTAGCAACACCATCACCGTAGCAACACCACCACCGTAGCAACACCATCACCGTAGCAACAACACCACCGTAGCAACACCATCACCGTAGCAACACCATCACTGTAGCAACACCATCACTGTAGCAACACCATCACCGTAGCATCACCATCACAGTAGCAACACCACTACCGTAGCAACACCATCACCGTAGCAACACCATCACCGTAGCAACACCATCACCGTAGCAACACCACCACCGTATCAACACCATCACCGTAGCAACACCATCACCGTAGTAACACCATCACCCATCACCGTAGCAACACCATCACCCATCACCGTAGCAACACCATCACCGTAGCAACACCATCACCCATCACCGTAGCAACACCATCACCCATCACCGTAGCAACACCATCACCCGTCACCGTAGCAACACCATCACCCATCACCGTAGCAACACCATCACCGTAGCAACACCCTCACCCATCACCGTAGCATCACCACCACAGTAGCAACACCATCACCGTAGCAACACCATCACCGTAGCATCACCATCACCGTAGCAACACCATCACCGTAGCAACACCATCACCGTAGCAACACCATCACCGTAGCAACACCATCACCCATCACCGTAGCAACACCATCACAGTAGCAACACCATCACAGTAGCAACACCATCACAGTAGCAACACCATCACTGTAGCAACACCATCACAGTAGCAACACCATCACAGTAGCAACACCATCACAGTAGCAACACCATCACAGTAGCAACACCATCACCGTAGCAACACCACCACCGTAGCAACACCATCACCCATCACCGTAGCAACACCATCACCGTAGCAACACCACCACCGTAGCAACACCATCACAGTAGCAACACCATCACCGTAGCAACACCATCACCGAAACAACACCACCAATGTAGCAACACCATCGCCGTAGCAACACCATCACAGTAGCAACACCATCACCGTAGCAACACCATCACCGTAGCAACACCATCACAGTAGCAACACCATCACTGTAGCAACACCATCACAGTAGCAACACCATCACCGTAGCAACACCATCACCGTAGCAACACTATCACAGTAGCAACACCATCACCGTAGCAACACCATCACCGTAGCAACACCATCACAGTAGCAACACCATCACAGTAGCAACACCATCACAGTAGCAACACCATCACTGTAGCAACACCATCACAGTAGCAACACCATCACAGTAGCAACACCATCACAGTAGCAACACCATCACCGTAGCAACACCATCACCGTAGCAACACCATCATAGTAGCAACACCATCACCGTAGCAACACCGTCACCGTAGCAACACTATCACTGTAGCAACACCATCACCGTAGCAACGCCACCACCGTAGCAACACCATCACCGTAGCAACACCATCACCGTAGCAACACCATCACCGCAGCAACACCATCACCCATCACCGTAGCAACACCATCACCGTAGCAACACCATCACTGTAGCAACACCATCACTGTAGCAACACCATCACAGTAGCAACTCCATCACCGTAGCAACACCATCACCGTAGCAACACCATCACCGTAGAAACACCATCACTATAACAACACCATCACCGTAGCAACACCATCACCCATCACAGTAGCAACACCATCACAGTAGCAACACCATCACAGTAGCAACACCATCACCGTAGCAACACCATCACCGTAGCAACACCATCACCGTAGCAACACCATCACCGTAGCAACACCATCACCGTAGCAACACCATCACCGTAGAAACACCATCACTATAGCAACACCATCACCGTAGCAACACCATCACCCATCACAGTAGCAACACCATCACAGTAGCAACACCATCACAGTAGCAACACCATCACCGTAGCAACACCATCACTATAGCAACACCATCACCGTAGCAACACCATCACCCATCACAGTAGCAACACCATCACAGTAGCAACACCATCACAGTAGCAACACCATCACCGTAGCAACACCATCACCCATCACAGTAGCAACACCATCACAGTAGCAACACCATCACAGTAGCAACACCATCAATGTAGCAACACCATCACCGTAGCAACACCATCACCGTAGCAACACCATCACCGTAGCAACACCATCACCGTAGCAACACCACCAGCGTAGCAACACCATCACCGTAGCAACAACACCACCGTAGCAACACCATCACCGTAGCAACACCATCACTGTAGCAACACCATCACAATAGCAACACCATCACCGTAGCAACACCATCACCGTAGCAACACCATCACCGTAGCAACACTATCACAGTAGCAACACCATCACCGTAGCAACACCATCACAGTAGCAACACCATCACAGTAGCAACACCATCACAGTAGCAACACCATTACAGTAGCAACACCATCACTGCAGCAACACCATCACAGTAGCAACACCATCACAGTAGCAACACCATCACAGTAGCAACACCATCACCGTAGCAACACCATCACCGTAGCAACACCATCACCGTAGCAACACCACCACCGTAGCAACACCATCACAGTAGCAACACCATCACTGTAGCAACACCATCACAGTAGCAACACCATCACAGTAGCAACACCATCACTGTAGCAACACCATCACAGTAGCAACACCATCACAGTAGCAACACCATCACAGTAGCAACACCATCACCGTAGCAACACCATCACCGTAGCAACACTATCACTGTAGCAACACCATCATTGTAGCAACACCGTCACCGTAGCAACACCATCACCCATCACAGTAGCAACACCATCACAGTAGCAACACCATCACCCATCACCGTAGCAACACCATCACCGTAGCAACACCATCACCGTAGCAACACCACCACCGTAGCAACACCATCACCGTAGCAACACCACCACTATAGCAACACCATCACCGTAGCAACACCATCACCGTACCAACACTATCACTGTAGCAACACCATCACCGTAGCAACACCATCACCCATCACAGTAGCAACACCATCACAGTAGCAACACCATCACAGTAGCAACTCCATCACCGTAGCAACACCATCACCGTAGCAACACCATCACCGTAGAAACACCATCACTATAGCAACACCAACACCGTAGCAACACCATCACCGTAGCAACACTATCACTGTAGCAACACCATCACCGTAGCAACACCATCACCCATCACCGTAGCAACACCATCACCCATCACCGTAGCAACACCACCACAGTAGCAACACCATCACCATAGCAAGACCATCCCCGTAGCAACACCATCACCGTAGCAACACCATCACCGTAGCAACACCACCACCGTAGCAGCACCATCACCGTAGCAACACCATCACCGTAGCAACACCTTCACCGTAGCAACACCAACACCGTAGCAACACCATCACCGTAGCAACACCATCACCGTAGCAACACCATCACCCATCACCGTAGCAACACCATCACCCATCACCGTAGCAACACCATCACCCATCACCGTAGCAACATCATCACAGTAGCAACACCATCACCGTAGCAACACCATCACCGTAGCAACACCATCACAGTAGCAACACCATCACTGTAGCAACACCATCACAGTAGCAACACCATCACCGTAGCAACACCAACACCGTAGCAACACCATCACAGTAGCAACACCATCACCGTAGCAACACCATCACAGTAGCAACACCATCACAGTAGCAACACCATCACAGTAGCAACACCATCACAGTAGCAACACCATCACTGTAGCAACACCATCACAGTAGCAACACCATCACAGTAGCAACACCATCACCGTAGCAACACCACCACAGTAGCAACACCATCACAGTAGCAACACCATCACAGTAGCAACACCATCACAGTAGGAACACCACAGTAGCAACACCATCACTGTAGCATCACCATCACAGTAGCAACACCATCACAGTAGCAACACCATCACAGTAGCAACACCATCACAGTAGCAACACCATCACCGTAGCAACACCATCACCGTAGCAACACCATCACCGTAGCAACACCATCACCGTAGCAACACCACCACCGTAGCAACACCATCACAGTAGCAACACCATCACTGTAGCAACACCATCACAGTAGCAACACCATCACAGTAGCAACACCATGACCGTAGCAACACAATCACCGTAGCAACACCATCACAGTTGCAACACCACCACAGTAGCAACACCATCACCGTAGCAACACCATCACCGTAGCAACACCCTCACTGTAGCAACACCATCACCGTAGCAACACCATCACCGTAGCAACACCACCAGCGTAGCAACACCATCACCGTAGCAACAACACCACCGTAGCAACACCATCACCGTAGCAACACCATCACTGTAGCAACACCATCACTGTAGCAACACCATCACCATAGCAACACCATCACAGTAGCAACACCATCACCGTAGCAACACCATCACAGTAGCAACATTACTACCGTAGCAACACCATCACCGTAGCAACACCATCACAGTAGCAACACCATCACCGTAGCAACACCACCACCGTAGCAACACCATCACCGTAGCAACACCACCACCGTAGCAACACCATCACCGTAGCAACACCATCACTCATCACCGTAGCAACACCATCACCGTAGCAACACCTTCGCTGTAGCAACACCATCACCGTAGCAACACCATCACTGTAGCAACACCATCACTGTAGCAACACCATCACTGTAGCAACACCATCACCGTAGGAACACCATCACCGTAGCAACACCATCACTGTAGCAACACCATCACCGTAGCAACACCACCACCGTAGGAACACCATCACAGTAGCAACACCATCACCGTAGCAACACCATCACCGTTGCAACACCACCACCGTTGCAACACCATCACCGTAGCAACACCATCACCGTAGCAACACCATCACAGTAGCAACACCATCACCGTAGCAACACCACCACCGTAGCAACACCATGACCATAGCAACACCACCACCGTAGCAACACCATCACCGTAGCAACACCATCACTCATCACCGTAGCAACACCATCACCGTAGCAACACCTTCGCTGTAGCAACACCTATCACCGTAGCAACACCATCACTGTAGCAACACCATCACTGTAGCAACACCATCACTGTAGCAACACCATCACCGTAGCAACACCATCACCGTAGCAACACCATCACTGTAGCAACACCATCACCGTAGCAACACCACCACCGTAGCAACACCATCACAGTAGCAACACCATCACCGTAGCAACACCATCACCGTAGCAACACCACCACCGTTGCAACACCATCACCGTAGCAACAACACCACCGTAGCAACACCATCATCGTAGCAACGCCATCACAGTAGCAACACAATCACCGTAGCAACACCACCATCGTAGCAACACCATCACCGTAGCAACACCATCACCCATCACCGTAGCAACACCATCACAGTAGCAACACCATCACCGTAGCAACACCATCACCGTAGCAACACCATCACCCATCACCGTAGCAACACCATCACCCATCACCGTAGCAACACCATCACCCATCACCGTAGCAACACCATCACAGTAGCAACACCATCACCTTAGCAACACCATCACCGTAGCAACACCATCACAGTAGCAACACCATCACTGTAGCAACACCATCACGGTAGCAACACCATCACCGTAGCAACACCATCACCGTAGCAACACCATCACAGTAGCAACACCATCACCGTAGCAACACCATCATAGTAGCAACACCAACACAGTAGCAACACCATCACAGTAGCAACACCATCACAGTAGCAACACCATGACAGTAGCAACACCATCACAGTAGCAACACCATCACAGTAGCAACACCATCACAGTAGCAACACCATCACCGTAGCAACACCACCACCGTAGCAACACCATCACCGTAGCAACACCATCACTCATCACCGTAGCAACACCATCACCGTAGCAACACCATCACAGTAGCAACACCATCACCGTAGCAACACCACCACCGTAGCAACACCATCACCGTAGCAACACCATAACCGTAGCAACACCACCACCGTAGCAACACCATCACAGTAGCAACACCATCACCGTAGCAACACCATCACTGTAGCAACACCACCAATGTAGCAACACCATCACCGTAGCAACACCATCACCGTAGCAACACCATCACAGTAGCAACACCACCACAGTAGCAACACCATCACTGTAGCAACACCATCACCGTAGCAACACCATCACTGTAGCAACACCATCACCGTAGCAACACCGTCACCGTAGCAACACCATCACCCATCACAGTAGCAACACCATAAACAGTAGCAACACCATCACTATAGCAACACCATCACCGTAGCAACACCATCACCGTAGCAGCACTATCACTGTAGCAACACCATCACCGTAGCAACACCATCACCGTAGCAACACCACCACCGTAGCAACACCATCACCGTAGCAACACCATGACTGTAGCAACACCATCACCGTAGCAACACCATCACCGTAGCAACACCATCACTGTAGCAACACCATCACTGTAGCAACACCATTACTGTAGCAACACCATCACCGTAGCAACACCATCACCGTAGCAACACCCTCACTGTAGCAACACCATCACCGTAGAAACACCATCACCGTAGCAACACCATCACAGTAGCAACACCATCACCGTAGCAACACCATCACCGTAGCAACACCACCAGCGTAGCAACACCATCACCGTAGCAACAACACCACCGTAGCAACACCATCACCGTAGCAACACCATCACTGTAGCAACACCATCACTGTAGCAACACCATCACCGTAGCAACACCATCACAGTAGCAACACCATCACCGTAGTAACACCATCACCGTAGCAACACCACTACCGTAGCAACACCATCACCGTAGCAACACCATCACAGTAGCAACACCATCACCGTAGCAACACCACCACCGTAGAAACACCATCACCGTAGCAACACCATCACTGTAGCAACACCATCACTGTAGCAACACCATCACCGTAGCAACACCATCACAGTAGCAACACCATCACCGTAGTAACACCATCACCGTAGCAACACCACTACCGTAGCAACACCATCACCGTAGCAACACCATCACAGTAGCAACACCATCACCGTAGCAACACCACCACCGTAGCAACACCATCACCGTAGCAACACCATCACCGTAGCAACACCACCACCGTAGCAACACCATCACCGTAGCAACACCATCACTGAAGCAACACCATCATCGTAGCAACACCATCACTGTAGCAACACCATCACTGTAGCAACACCATCACTGTAGCAATACCATCACCGTAGCAACACCATCACCGTAGCAACACCATCACTGTAGCAACACCATCACCGTAGCAACACCACCACCGTAGCAACACCATCACAGTAGCAACACCATCACAGTAGCAACACCATCACCGTAGCAACACCACTACCGTAGCAACACCATCACCGTAGCAACACCATCACCCATCACCGTAGCAACACCACCACCGTAGCAACACCATCACCGTAGCAACACCATCACTGTAGCAACACCATCACCGTAGCAACACCATCACTGTAGCAAAACCATCACTGTAGCAACACCATCACCGTAGCAACACCATCACCGTAGCAACACCATCACTGTAGCAACACCATCACCGTAGCAACACCACCACCGTAGCAACACCATCACAGTAGCAACACCATCACCGTAGCAACACCATCACCGTAGCAACACCACCACCGTAGCAACACCATCACCGTAGCAACAACACCACCGTAGCAACACCATCACCGTAGCAACACCATCACTGTAGCAACACCATCACTGTAGCAACACCATCACCGTAGCATCACCATCACAGTAGCAACACCACTACCGTAGCAACACCATCACCGTAGCAACACCATCACCGTAGCAACACCATCACCGTAGCAACACCACCACCGTAGCAACACCATCACCGTAGCAACACCATCACCGTAGTAACACCATCACCCATCACCGTAGCAACACCATCACCCATCACTGTAGCAACACCATCACCCATCACCGTAGCAACACCATCACCCATCACCGTAGCAACACCATCACCCATCACCGTAGCAACACCATCACTCGTCACCGTAGCAACACCATCACCCATCACCGTAGCAACACCATCACCGTAGCAACACCCTCACCCATCACCGTAGCAACACCACCACAGTAGCAACACCATCACCGTAGCAACACCATCACCGTAGCATCACCATCACCGTAGCAACACCATCACCGTAGCAACACCATCACCGTAGCAACACCATCACCGTAGCAACACCATCACCCATCACCGTAGCAACACCATCACAGTAGCAACACCATCACAGTAGCAACACCATCACAGTAGCAACATCATCACTGTAGCAACACCATCACAGTAGCAACACCATCACAGTAGCAACACCATCACAGTAGCAACACCATCACAGTAGCAACACCATCACCGTAGCAACACCACCACCGTAGCAACACCATCACCCATCACCGTAGCAACACCATCACCGTAGCAACACCACCACCGTAGCAACACCATCACAGTAGCAACACCATCACCGTAGCAACACCATCACCGAAACAACACCACCAATGTAGCAACACCATCACCGTAGCAACACCATCACCGTAGCAACACCATCACCGTAGCAACACCATCACCGTAGCAACACCATCACCGTAGAAACACCATCACTATAGCAACACCATCACCGTAGCAACACCATCACCCATCACAGTAGCAACACCATCACAGTAGCAACACCATCACAGTAGCAACACCATCACCGTAGCAACACCATCACTATAGCAACACCATCACCGTAGCAACACCATCACCCATCACAGTAGCAACACCATCACAGTAGCAACACCATCACAGTAGCAACACCATCACCGTAGCAACACCATCACCCATCACAGTAGCAACACCATCACAGTAGCAACACCATCACAGTAGCAACACCATCACCGTAGCAACACCATCACCGTAGCAACACCATCACCGTAGCAACACCATCACCGTAGCAACACCATCACCGTAGCAACACCACCAGCGTAGCAACACCATCACCGTAGCAACAACACCACCGTAGCAACACCATCACCGTAGCAACACCATCACTGTAGCAACACCATCACTGTAGCAACACCATCACCGTAGCAACACCATCACAGTAGCAACACCATCACCGTAGCAACACCATCACAGTAGCAACACCACTACCGTAGCAACACCATCACCGTAGCAACACCATCACCGTAGCAACACCATCACCGTAGCAACACCACCACCGTAGCAACACCATCACCGTAGCAACACCATGACTGTAGCAACACCATCACCGTAGCAACACCATCACCGTAGCAACACCATCACTGTAGCAACACCATCACTGTAGCAACACCATTACTGTAGCAACACCATCACCGTAGCAACACCATCACCGTAGCAACACCCTCACTGTAGCAACACCATCACCGTAGCAACACCATCACCGTGGCAACACCATCACAGTAGCAACACCATCACCGTAGCAACACCATCACCGTAGCAACACCACCAGCGTAGCAACACCATCACCGTAGCAACAACACCACCGTAGCAACACCATCACCGTAGCAACACCATCACTGTAGCAACACCATCACTGTAGCAACACCATCACCGTAGCAACACCATCACAGTAGCAACACCATCACCGTAGTAACACCATCACCGTAGCAACACCACTACCGTAGCAACACCATCACCGTAGCAACACCATCACAGTAGCAACACCATCACCGTAGCAACACCACCACCGTAGCAACACCATCACCGTAGCAACACCATCACCGTAGCAACACCACCACCGTAGCAACACCATCACCGTAGCAACACCATCACTGAAGCAACACCATCATCGTAGCAACACCATCACTGTAGCAACACCATCACTGTAGCAACACCATCACTGTAGCAATACCATCACCGTAGCAACACCATCACCGTAGCAACACCATCACTGTAGCAACACCATCACCGTAGCAACACCACCACCGTAGCAACACCATCACAGTAGCAACACCATCACAGTAGCAACACCATCACCGTAGCAACACCACTACCGTAGCAACACCATCACCGTAGCAACACCATCACCCATCACCGTAGCAACACCACCACCGTAGCAACACCATCACCGTAGCAACACCATCACTGTAGCAACACCATCACCGTAGCAACACCATCACTGTAGCAAAACCATCACTGTAGCAACACCATCACCGTAGCAACACCATCACCGTAGCAACACCATCACTGTAGCAACACCATCACCGTAGCAACACCACCACCGTAGCAACACCATCACAGTAGCAACACCATCACCGTAGCAACACCATCACCGTAGCAACACCACCACCGTAGCAACACCATCACCGTAGCAACAACACCACCGTAGCAACACCATCACCGTAGCAACACCATCACTGTAGCAACACCATCACTGTAGCAACACCATCACCGTAGCATCACCATCACAGTAGCAACACCACTACCGTAGCAACACCATCACCGTAGCAACACCATCACCGTAGCAACACCATCACCGTAGCAACACCACCACCGTAGCAACACCATCACCGTAGCAACACCATCACCGTAGTAACACCATCACCCATCACCGTAGCAACACCATCACCCATCACCGTAGCAACACCATCACCCATCACCGTAGCAACACCATCACCCATCACCGTAGCAACACCATCACCCATCACCGTAGCAACACCATCACCCGTCACCGTAGCAACACCATCACCCATCACCGTAGCAACACCATCACCGTAGCAACACCCTCACCCATCACCGTAGCAACACCACCACAGTAGCAACACCATCACCGTAGCAACACCATCACCGTAGCATCACCATCACCGTAGCAACACCATCACCGTAGCAACACCATCACCGTAGCAACACCATCACCGTAGCAACACCATCACCCATCACCGTAGCAACACCATCACAGTAGCAACACCATCACAGTAGCAACACCATCACAGTAGCAACACCATCACTGTAGCAACACCATCACAGTAGCAACACCATCACAGTAGCAACACCATCACAGTAGCAACACCATCACAGTAGCAACACCATCACCGTAGCAACACCACCACCGTAGCAACACCATCACCCATCACCGTAGCAACACAATCACCGTAGCAACACCACCACCGTAGCAACACCATCACAGTAGCAACACCATCACCGTAGCAACACCATCACCGAAACAACACCACCAATGTAGCAACACCATCACCGTAGCAACACCATCACCGTAGCAACACCATCACCGTAGCAACACCATCACCGTAGCAACACCATCACCGTAGAAACACCATCACTATAGCAACACCATCACCGTAGCAACACCATCACCCATCACAGTAGCAACACCATCACAGTAGCAACACCATCACAGTAGCAACACCATCACCGTAGCAACACCATCACTATAGCAACACCATCACCGTAGCAACACCATCACCCATCACAGTAGCAACACCATCACAGTAGCAACACCATCACAGTAGCAACACCATCACAGTAGCAACACCATCACCGTAGCAACACCATCACCCATCACAGTAGCAACACCATCACAGTAGCAACACCATCACAGTAGCAACACCATCACCGTAGCAACACCATCACCGTAGCAACACCATCACCGTAGCAACACCATCACCGTAGCAACAACACCACCGTAGCAACACCATCACCGTAGCAACACCATCACTGTAGCAACACCATCACCGTAGCAACACCATCACCGTAGCAACACCACCAGCGTAGCAACACCATCACCGTAGCAACAACACCACCGTAGCAACACCATCACCGTAGCAACACCATCACTGTAGCAACACCATCACTGTAGCAACACCATCACCGTAGCAACACCATCACAGTAGCAACACCATCACCGTAGTAACACCATCACCGTAGCAACACCACTACCGTAGCAACACCATCACCGTAGCAACACCATCACAGTAGCAACACCATCACCGTAGCAACACCACCACCGTAGAAACACCATCACCGTAGCAACACCATCACTGTAGCAACACCATCACTGTAGCAACACCATCACCGTAGCAACACCATCACAGTAGCAACACCATCACCGTAGTAACACCATCACCGTAGCAACACCACTACCGTAGCAACACCATCACCGTAGCAACACCATCACAGTAGCAACACCATCACCGTAGCAACACCACCACCGTAGCAACACCATCACCGTAGCAACACCATCACCGTAGCAACACCACCACCGTAGCAACACTATCACCGTAGCAACACCATCACTGAAGCAACACCATCATCGTAGCAACACCATCACTGTAGCAACACCATCACTGTAGCAACACCATCACTGTAGCAATACCATCACCGTAGCAACACCATCACCGTAGCAACACCATCACTGTAGCAACACCATCACCGTAGCAACACCACCACCGTAGCAACACCATCACAGTAGCAACACCATCACAGTAGCAACACCATCACCGTAGCAACACCACTACCGTAGCAACACCATCACCGTAGCAACACCATCACCCATCACCGTAGCAACACCACCACCGTAGCAACACCATCACCGTAGCAACACCATCACTGTAGCAACACCATCACCGTAGCAACACCATCACTGTAGCAAAACCATCACTGTAGCAACACCATCACCGTAGCAACACCATCACCGTAGCAACACCATCACTGTAGCAACACCATCACCGTAGCAACACCACCACCGTAGCAACACCATCACAGTAGCAACACCATCACCGTAGCAACACCATCACCGTAGCAACACCACCACCGTAGCAACACCATCACCGTAGCAACAACACCACCGTAGCAACACCATCACCGTAGCAACACCATCACTGTAGCAACACCATCACTGTAGCAACACCATCACCGTAGCATCACCATCACAGTAGCAACACCACTACCGTAGCAACACCATCACCGTAGCAACACCATCACCGTAGCAACACCATCACCGTAGCAACACCACCACCGTAGCAACACCATCACCGTAGCAACACCATCACCGTAGTAACACCATCACCCATCACCGTAGCAACACCATCACCCATCACTGTAGCAACACCATCACCCATCACCGTAGCAACACCATCACCCATCACCGTAGCAACACCATCACCCATCACCGTAGCAACACCATCACCCGTCACCGTAGCAACACCATCACCCATCACCGTAGCAACACCATCACCGTAGCAACACCCTCACCCATCACCGTAGCAACACCACCACAGTAGCAACACCATCACCGTAGCAACACCATCACCGTAGCATCACCATCACCGTAGCAACACCATCACCGTAGCAACACCATCACCGTAGCAACACCATCACCGTAGCAACACCATCACCCATCACCGTAGCAACACCATCACAGTAGCAACACCATCACAGTAGCAACACCATCACAGTAGCAACATCATCACTGTAGCAACACCATCACAGTAGCAACACCATCACAGTAGCAACACCATCACAGTAGCAACACCATCACAGTAGCAACACCATCACCGTAGCAACACCACCACCGTAGCAACACCATCACCCATCACCGTAGCAACACCATCACCGTAGCAACACCACCACCGTAGCAACACCATCACAGTAGCAACACCATCACCGTAGCAACACCATCACCGAAACAACACCACCAATGTAGCAACACCATCACCGTAGCAACACCATCACCGTAGCAACACCATCACCGTAGCAACACCATCACCGTAGCAACACCATCACCGTAGAAACACCATCACTATAGCAACACCATCACCGTAGCAACACCATCACCCATCACAGTAGCAACACCATCACAGTAGCAACACCATCACAGTAGCAACACCATCACCGTAGCAACACCATCACTATAGCAACACCATCACCGTAGCAACACCATCACCCATCACAGTAGCAACACCATCACAGTAGCAACACCATCACAGTAGCAACACCATCACCGTAGCAACACCATCACCCATCACAGTAGCAACACCATCACAGTAGCAACACCATCACAGTAGCAACACCATCACCGTAGCAACACCATCACCGTAGCAACACCATCACCGTAGCAACACCATCACCGTAGCAACACCATCACCGTAGCAACACCACCAGCGTAGCAACACCATCACCGTAGCAACAACACCACCGTAGCAACACCATCACCGTAGCAACACCATCACTGTAGCAACACCATCACTGTAGCAACACCATCACCGTAGCAACACCATCACAGTAGCAACACCATCACCGTAGCAACACCATCACAGTAGCAACACCACTACCGTAGCAACACCATCACCGTAGCAACACCATCACCGTAGCAACACCATCACCGTAGCAACACCACCACCGTAGCAACACCATCACCGTAGCAACACCATGACTGTAGCAACACCATCACCGTAGCAACACCATCACCGTAGCAACACCATCACTGTAGCAACACCATCACTGTAGCAACACCATTACTGTAGCAACACCATCACCGTAGCAACACCATCACCGTAGCAACACCCTCACTGTAGCAACACCATCACCGTAGCAACACCATCACCGTGGCAACACCATCACAGTAGCAACACCATCACCGTAGCAACACCATCACCGTAGCAACACCACCAGCGTAGCAACACCATCACCGTAGCAACAACACCACCGTAGCAACACCATCACCGTAGCAACACCATCACTGTAGCAACACCATCACTGTAGCAACACCATCACCGTAGCAACACCATCACAGTAGCAACACCATCACCGTAGTAACACCATCACCGTAGCAACACCACTACCGTAGCAACACCATCACCGTAGCAACACCATCACAGTAGCAACACCATCACCGTAGCAACACCACCACCGTAGCAACACCATCACCGTAGCAACACCATCACCGTAGCAACACCACCACCGTAGCAACACCATCACCGTAGCAACACCATCACTGAAGCAACACCATCATCGTAGCAACACCATCACTGTAGCAACACCATCACTGTAGCAACACCATCACTGTAGCAATACCATCACCGTAGCAACACCATCACCGTAGCAACACCATCACTGTAGCAACACCATCACCGTAGCAACACCACCACCGTAGCAACACCATCACAGTAGCAACACCATCACAGTAGCAACACCATCACCGTAGCAACACCACTACCGTAGCAACACCATCACCGTAGCAACACCATCACCCATCACCGTAGCAACACCACCACCGTAGCAACACCATCACTGTAGCAACACCATCACTGTAGCAATACCATCACCGTAGCAACACCATCACCGTAGCAACACCATCACTGTAGCAAAACCATCACTGTAGCAACACCATCACCGTAGCAACACCATCACCGTAGCAACACCATCACTGTAGCAACACCATCACCGTAGCAACACCACCACCGTAGCAACACCATCACAGTAGCAACACCATCACCGTAGCAACACCATCACCGTAGCAACACCACCACCGTAGCAACACCATCACCGTAGCAACAACACCACCGTAGCAACACCATCACCGTAGCAACACCATCACTGTAGCAACACCATCACTGTAGCAACACCATCACCGTAGCATCACCATCACAGTAGCAACACCACTACCGTAGCAACACCATCACCGTAGCAACACCATCACCGTAGCAACACCATCACCGTAGCAACACCACCACCGTAGCAACACCATCACCGTAGCAACACCATCACCGTAGTAACACCATCACCCATCACCGTAGCAACACCATCACCCATCACCGTAGCAACACCATCACCCATCACCGTAGCAACACCATCACCCATCACCGTAGCAACACCATCACCCATCACCGTAGCAACACCATCACCCGTCACCGTAGCAACACCATCACCCATCACCGTAGCAACACCATCACCGTAGCAACACCCTCACCCATCACCGTAGCAACACCACCACAGTAGCAACACCATCACCGTAGCAACACCATCACCGTAGCATCACCATCACCGTAGCAACACCATCACCGTAGCAACACCATCACCGTAGCAACACCATCACCGTAGCAACACCATCACCCATCACCGTAGCAACACCATCACAGTAGCAACACCATCACAGTAGCAACACCATCACAGTAGCAACACCATCACTGTAGCAACACCATCACAGTAGCAACACCATCACAGTAGCAACACCATCACAGTAGCAACACCATCACAGTAGCAACACCATCACCGTAGCAACACCACCACCGTAGCAACACCATCACCCATCACCGTAGCAACACAATCACCGTAGCAACACCACCACCGTAGCAACACCATCACAGTAGCAACACCATCACCGTAGCAACACCATCACCGAAACAACACCACCAATGTAGCAACACCATCACCGTAGCAACACCATCACCGTAGCAACACCATCACCGTAGCAACACCATCACCGTAGCAACACCATCACCGTAGAAACACCATCACTATAGCAACACCATCACCGTAGCAACACCATCACCCATCACAGTAGCAACACCATCACAGTAGCAACACCATCACAGTAGCAACACCATCACCGTAGCAACACCATCACTATAGCAACACCATCACCGTAGCAACACCATCACCCATCACAGTAGCAACACCATCACAGTAGCAACACCATCACAGTAGCAACACCATCACAGTAGCAACACCATCACCGTAGCAACACCATCACCCATCACAGTAGCAACACCATCACAGTAGCAACACCATCACAGTAGCAACACCATCACCGTAGCAACACCATCACCGTAGCAACACCATCACCGTAGCAACACCATCACCGTAGCAACACCATCACCGTAGCAACACCACCAGCGTAGCAACACCATCACCGTAGCAACAACACCACCGTAGCAACACCATCACCGTAGCAACACCATCACTGTAGCAACACCATCACTGTAGCAACACCATCACCGTAGCAACACCATCACAGTAGCAACACCATCACCGTAGCAACACCATCACAGTAGCAACACCACTACCGTAGCAACACCATCACCGTAGCAACACCATCACAGTAGCAACACCATCACCGTAGCAACACCACCACCGTAGCAACACCATCACCGTAGCAACATCATCACTCATCACCGTAGCAACACCATCACCGTAGCAACACCACCACCGTAGCAACACCACCACCGTAGCAACACCATCACCCATCACCGTAGCAACACCATCACCCATCACCGTAGCAACACCATCACCCATCACCGTAGCAACACCATCACCGTAGCAACACCACCACCGTAGCAACACCATCACAGTAGCAACACCATCACCGTAGCAACACCATCACCGAAACAACACCACCAATGTAGCAACACCATCACCGTAGCAACACCATCACAGTAGCAACACCATCACCGTAGCAACACCATCACCGTAGCAACACCATCACAGTAGCAACACCATCACTGTAGCAACACCATCACAGTAGCAACACCATCACCGTAGCAACACCATCACCGTAGCAACACTATCACAGTAGCAACACCATCACCGTAGCAACACCATCACCGTAGCAACACCATCACAGTAGCAACACCATCACAGTAGCAACACCATCACTGTAGCAACACCATCACTGTAGCAACACCATCACAGTAGCAACACCATCACAGTAGCAACACCATCACAGTAGCAACACCATCACCGTAGCAACACCATCACCGTAGCAACACCATCATAGTAGCAACACCATCACCGTAGCAACACCGTCACCGTAGCAACACTATCACTGTAGCAACACCATCACCGTAGCAACGCACCACCGTAGCAACACCATCACCGTAGCAACACCATCACCGTAGCAACACCATCACCGTAGCAACATTATCACCCATCACCGTAGCAACACCATCACCGTAGCAACACCATCACCGTATTAATACCATCACCGTAGCAACACCATCACCGTATTAATACCATCACCGTAGCAACACCATGACTGTAGCAACACCATCACTGTAGCAACACCATCACAGTAGCAACTCCATCACCGTAGAAACACCATCACCGTAGCAACACCATCACCGTAGAAACACCATCACTATAGCAACACCATCACCGTAGCAACACCATCACCCATCACAGTAGCAACACCATCACAGTAGCAACACCATCACAGTAGAAACACCATCACAGTCGCAACACCATCACCGTAGCAACACCATCACCGTAGCAACACCATCACCGTAGCAACACTATCACTGTAGCAACACCATCACCGTAGCAACACCATCACCCATCACAGTAGCAACACCATCACAGTAGCAACACCATCACAGTAGCAACTCCATCACCGTAGCAACACCATCACCGTAGCAACACCATCACCGTAGAAACACCATCACTATAGCAACAACATCACCGTAGCAACACCATCACCGTAGCAACACTATCACTGTAGCAACACCATCACCGTAGCAACACCATCACCCATCACCGTAGCAACACCACCACAGTAGCAACACCATCACCGTAGCAACACCATCACCGTAGCAACACCATCACCGTAGCAACACCATCACCGTAGCAACACCACCACCGTAGCAACACCATCACCGTAGCAACACCATCACCGTAGCAACACCATCACCGTAGCAACACCATCACCGTAGCAACACCACCACCGTAGCAACACCATCACCGTAGCAACACCATCACCGTAGCAACACCATCACCCATCACCGTAGCAACACCATCACCCATCACCGTAGCAACACCATCACCCATCACCGTAGCAACATCATCACAGTAGCAACACCATCACCGTAGCAACACCATCACCGTAGCAACACCATCACAGTAGCAACACCATCACTGTAGCAACACCATCACAGTAGCAACACCATCACCGTAGCAACACCAACACCGTAGCAACACCATCACAGTAGCAACACCATCACCGTAGCAACACCATCACCCATCACAGTAGCAACACCATCACAGTAGCAACACCATCACAGTAGCAACACCATCACTGTAGCAACACCATAACAGTAGCAACACCATCACAGTAGCAACACCATCACCGTAGCAACACCACCACAGTAGCAACACCATCACAGTAGCAACACCATCACAGTAGCAACACCATAACAGTAGCAACACCACAGTCGCAACACCATCACTGTAGCATCACCATCACAGTAGCAACACCATCACAGTAGCAACACCATCACAGTAGCAACACCATCACAGTAGCAACACCATCACCGTAGCAACACCATCACCGTAGCAACACCATCACCGTAGCAACACCATCACCGTAGCAACACCACCACCGTAGCAACACCATCACAGTAGCAACACCATCACTGTAGCAACACCATCACAGTAGCAACACCATCACAGTAGCAACACCATGACCGTAGCAACACCATCACCGTAGCAACACCATCACATTTGCAACACCACCACAGTAGCAACACCATCACCGTAGCAACACCATCACCGTAGCAACACCCTCACTGTAGCAACACCATCACCGTAGCAACACCATCACCGTAGCAACACCACCAGCGTAGCAACACCATCACCGTAGCAACAACACCACCGTAGCAACACCATCACCGTAGCAACACCATCACTGTAGCAACACCATCACTGTAGCAACACCATCACCGTAGCAACACCATCACAGTAGCAACACCATCACCGTAGCAACACCATCACAGTAGCAACACCACTACCGTAGCAACACCATCACCGTAGCAACACCATCACAGTAGCAACACCATCACCGTAGCAACACCACCACCGTAGCAACACCATCACCGTAGCAACACCACCACCGTAGCAACACCATCACCGTAGCAACACCATCACTCATCACCGTAGCAACACCATCACTGTAGCAACACCTTCGCTGTAGCAACACCATCACCGTAGCAACACCATCACTGTAGCAACACCATCACTGTAGCAACACCATCACTGTAGCAACACCATCACCGTAGGAACACCATCACCTTAGCAACACCATCACTGTAGCAACACCATCACCGTAGCAACACCATCACCGTAGCAACACCATCACTGTAGCAACACCATCACCGTAGCAACAACACCACCGTAGCAACACCATCATCGTAGCAACGCCATCACAGTAGCAACACCATCACCGTAGCAACACCACCACCATAGCAACACCATGACCATAGCAACACCATCACCGTAGCAACACCATCACCGTTGCAACACCACCACCGTTGCAACACCATCACCGTAGCAACACCATCACCGTAGCAACACCATCACAGTAGCAACACCATCACCGTAGCAACACCACCACCATAGCAACACCATGACCATAGCAACACCACCACCGTAGCAACACCATCACCGTAGCAACACCATCACTCATCACCGTAGCAACACCATCACCGTAGCAACACCTTCGCTGTAGCAACACCTATCACCGTAGCAACACCATCACTGTAGCAAGACCATCACTGTAGCAACACCATCACTGTAGCAACACCATCACCGTAGCAACACCATCACCGTAGCAACACCATCACTGTAGCAACACCATCACCGTAGCAACACCATCACCGTAGCAACACCATCACTGTAGCAACACCATCACCGTAGCAACAACACCACCGTAGCAACACCATCATCGTAGCAACGCCATCACAGTAGCAACACAATCACCGTAGCAACACCACTACCGTAGCAACACCATCACCGTAGCAACACCATCACCCATCACCGTAGCAACACCACCACCGTAGCAACACCATCACCGTAGCAACACCATCACTGTAGCAACACCATCACCGTAGCAACACCATCACTGTAGCAACACCATCACTGTAGCAACACCATCACCGTAGCAACACCATCACCGTAGCAACACCATCACTGTAGCAACACCATCACCGTAGCAACACCACCACCGTAGCAACACCATCACAGTAGCAACACCATCACCGTAGCAACACCATCACCGTAGCAACAACACCACCGTAGCAACACCATCACCGTAGCAACACCATCACTGTAGCAACACCATCACTGTAGCAACACCATCACCGTAGCATCACCATCACAGTAGCAACACCACTACCGTAGCAACACCATCACCGTAGCAACACCATCACCGTAGCAACACCATCACCGTAGCAACACCACCACCGTAGCAACACCATCACCGTAGCAACACCATCACCGTAGTAACACCATCACCCATCACCGTAGCAACACCATCACCCGTCACCGTAGCAACACCATCACCCATCACCGTAGCAACACCATCACCCATCACCGTAGCAACACCATCACCCATCACCGTAGCAACACCATCACCCGTCACCGTAGCAACACCATCACCCATCACCGTAGCAACACCATCACCGTAGCAACACCCTCACCCATCACCGTAGCAACACCACCACAGTAGCAACACCATCACCGTAGCAACACCATCACCGTAGCATCACCATCACCGTAGCAACACCATCACCGTAGCAACACCATCACCGTAGCAACACCATCACCGTAGCAACACCATCACCCATCACCGTAGCAACACCATCACACATCACCGTAGCAACACCATCACAGTAGCAACACCATCACAGTAGCAACACCATCACAGTAGCAACACCATCACTGTAGCAACACCATCACAGTAGCAACACCATCACAGTAGCAACACCATCACAGTAGCAACACCATCACAGTAGCAACACCATCACCGTAGCAACACCACCACCGTAGCAACACCATCACCCATCACCGTAGCAACACCATCACCGTAGCAACACCACCACCGTAGCAACACCATCACAGTAGCAACACCATCACCGTAGCAACACCATCACGGAAACAACACCACCAATGTAGCATCACCATCACCGTAGCAACACCATCACAGTAGCAACACCATCACCGTAGCAACACCATCACCGTAGCAACACCATCACAGTAGCAACACCATCACTGTAGCAACACCATCACAGTAGCAACACCATCACCGTAGCAACACCATCACCGTAGCAACACTATCACAGTAGCAACACCATCACCGTAGCAACACCATCACCGTAGCAACACTATCACAGTAGCAACACCATCACAGTAGCAACACCATCACAGTAGCAACACCATCACTGTAGCAACACCATCACAGTAGCAACACCATCACAGTAGCAACACCATCACAGTAGCAACACCATCACCGTAGCAACACCATCACCGTAGCAACACCATCATAGTAGCAACACCATCACCGTAGCAACACCGTCACCGTAGCAACACTATCACTGTAGCAACACCATCACCGTAGCAACGCCACCACCGTAGCAACACCATCACCGTAGCAACACCATCACCGTAGCAACACCATCACAGTAGCAACACCATCACCCATCACCGTAGCAACACCATCACCGTAGCAACACCATCACCGTATTAATACCATCACCGTAGCAACACCATCACTGTAGCAACACCATCACTGTAGCAACACCATCACAGTAGCAACTCCATCACCGTAGCAACACCATCACCGTAGCAACACCATCACCGTAGAAACACCATCACTATAGCAACACCATCACCGTAGCAACACCATCACCCATCACAGTAGCAACACCATCACAGTAGCAACACCATCACAGTAGCAACACCATCACAGTCGCAACACCATCACCGTAGCAACACCATCACCGTAGAAAAACCATCACTATAGCAACACCATCACCGTAGCAACACCATCACCCATCACAGTAGCAACACCATCACAGTAGCAACACCATCACAGTAGCAACACCATCACAGTCGCAACACCATCACCGTAGGTACCATCACCGTAGCAACACTATCACTGTAGCAACACCATCACCGTAGCAACACCATCACCCATCACAGTAGCAACACCATCACAGTAGCAACACCATCACAGTAGCAACTCCATCACCGTAGCAACACCATCACCGTAGCTACACTATCACCGTAGAAACACCATCACTATAGCAACAACATCACCGTAGCAACACCATCACCGTAGCAACACTATCACTGTAGCAACACCATCACCGTAGCAACACCATCACCCATCACCGTAGCAACACCACCACAGTAGCAACACCATCACCGTAGCAACACCATCACCGTAGCAACACCATCACCGTAGCAACACCATCACCGTAGAAACACCACCACCGTAGCAACAACATCACCGTAGCAACACCATCACCGTAGCAACACCATCACCGTAGCAACACCATCACCGTAGCAACACCATCACCGTAGCAACACCACCACCGTAGCAACACCATCACAGTAGCAACACCATCACTGTAGCAACACCATCACAGTAGCAACACCATCACAGTAGCAACACCATGACCGTAGCAACACCATCACCGTAGCAACACCATCACATTTGCAACACCACCACAGTAGCAACACCATCACCGTAGCAACACCATCACCGTAGCAACACCCTCACTGTAGCAACACCATCACCGTAGCAACACCATCACCGTAGCAACACCACCAGCGTAGCAACACCATCACCGTAGCAACAACACCACCGTAGCAACACCATCACCGTAGCAACACCATCACTGTAGCAACACCATCACTGTAGCAACACCATCACCGTAGCAACACCATCACAGTAGCAACACCATCACCGTAGCAACACCATCACAGTAGCAACACCACTACCGTAGCAACACCATCACCGTAGCAACACCATCACAGTAGCAACACCATCACCGTAGCAACACCACCACCGTAGCAACACCATCACCGTAGCAACACCACCACCGTAGCAACACCATCACCGTAGCAACACCATCACTCATCACCGTAGCAACACCATCACTGTAGCAACACCTTCGCTGTAGCAACACCATCACCGTAGCAACACCATCACTGTAGCAACACCATCACTGTAGCAACACCATCACTGTAGCAACACCATCACCGTAGGAACACCATCACCTTAGCAACACCATCACTGTAGCAACACCATCACCGTAGCAACACCATCACCGTAGCAACACCATCACTGTAGCAACACCATCACCGTAGCAACAACACCACCGTAGCAACACCATCATCGTAGCAACGCCATCACAGTAGCAACACCATCACCGTAGCAACACCACCACCATAGCAACACCATGACCATAGCAACACCATCACCGTAGCAACACCATCACCGTTGCAACACCACCACCGTTGCAACACCATCACCGTAGCAACACCATCACCGTAGCAACACCATCACAGTAGCAACACCATCACCGTAGCAACACCACCACCATAGCAACACCATGACCATAGCAACACCACCACCGTAGCAACACCATCACCGTAGCAACACCATCACTCATCACCGTAGCAACACCATCACCGTAGCAACACCTTCGCTGTAGCAACACCTATCACCGTAGCAACACCATCACTGTAGCAAGACCATCACTGTAGCAACACCATCACTGTAGCAACACCATCACCGTAGCAACACCATCACCGTAGCAACACCATCACTGTAGCAACACCATCACCGTAGCAACACCATCACCGTAGCAACACCATCACTGTAGCAACACCATCACCGTAGCAACAACACCACCGTAGCAACACCATCATCGTAGCAACGCCATCACAGTAGCAACACAATCACCGTAGCAACACCACTACCGTAGCAACACCATCACCGTAGCAACACCATCACCCATCACCGTAGCAACACCACCACCGTAGCAACACCATCACCGTAGCAACACCATCACTGTAGCAACACCATCACCGTAGCAACACCATCACTGTAGCAACACCATCACTGTAGCAACACCATCACCGTAGCAACACCATCACCGTAGCAACACCATCACTGTAGCAACACCATCACCGTAGCAACACCACCACCGTAGCAACACCATCACAGTAGCAACACCATCACCGTAGCAACACCATCACCGTAGCAACAACACCACCGTAGCAACACCATCACCGTAGCAACACCATCACTGTAGCAACACCATCACTGTAGCAACACCATCACCGTAGCATCACCATCACAGTAGCAACACCACTACCGTAGCAACACCATCACCGTAGCAACACCATCACCGTAGCAACACCATCACCGTAGCAACACCACCACCGTAGCAACACCATCACCGTAGCAACACCATCACCGTAGTAACACCATCACCCATCACCGTAGCAACACCATCACCCGTCACCGTAGCAACACCATCACCCATCACCGTAGCAACACCATCACCCATCACCGTAGCAACACCATCACCCATCACCGTAGCAACACCATCACCCGTCACCGTAGCAACACCATCACCCATCACCGTAGCAACACCATCACCGTAGCAACACCCTCACCCATCACCGTAGCAACACCACCACAGTAGCAACACCATCACCGTAGCAACACCATCACCGTAGCATCACCATCACCGTAGCAACACCATCACCGTAGCAACACCATCACCGTAGCAACACCATCACCGTAGCAACACCATCACCCATCACCGTAGCAACACCATCACACATCACCGTAGCAACACCATCACAGTAGCAACACCATCACAGTAGCAACACCATCACAGTAGCAACACCATCACTGTAGCAACACCATCACAGTAGCAACACCATCACAGTAGCAACACCATCACAGTAGCAACACCATCACAGTAGCAACACCATCACCGTAGCAACACCACCACCGTAGCAACACCATCACCCATCACCGTAGCAACACCATCACCGTAGCAACACCACCACCGTAGCAACACCATCACAGTAGCAACACCATCACCGTAGCAACACCATCACGGAAACAACACCACCAATGTAGCATCACCATCACCGTAGCAACACCATCACAGTAGCAACACCATCACCGTAGCAACACCATCACCGTAGCAACACCATCACAGTAGCAACACCATCACTGTAGCAACACCATCACAGTAGCAACACCATCACCGTAGCAACACCATCACCGTAGCAACACTATCACAGTAGCAACACCATCACCGTAGCAACACCATCACCGTAGCAACACTATCACAGTAGCAACACCATCACAGTAGCAACACCATCACAGTAGCAACACCATCACTGTAGCAACACCATCACAGTAGCAACACCATCACAGTAGCAACACCATCACAGTAGCAACACCATCACCGTAGCAACACCATCACCGTAGCAACACCATCATAGTAGCAACACCATCACCGTAGCAACACCGTCACCGTAGCAACACTATCACTGTAGCAACACCATCACCGTAGCAACGCCACCACCGTAGCAACACCATCACCGTAGCAACACCATCACCGTAGCAACACCATCACAGTAGCAACACCATCACCCATCACCGTAGCAACACCATCACCGTAGCAACACCATCACCGTATTAATACCATCACCGTAGCAACACCATCACTGTAGCAACACCATCACTGTAGCAACACCATCACAGTAGCAACTCCATCACCGTAGCAACACCATCACCGTAGCAACACCATCACCGTAGAAACACCATCACTATAGCAACACCATCACCGTAGCAACACCATCACCCATCACAGTAGCAACACCATCACAGTAGCAACACCATCACAGTAGCAACACCATCACAGTCGCAACACCATCACCGTAGCAACACCATCACCGTAGAAAAACCATCACTATAGCAACACCATCACCGTAGCAACACCATCACCCATCACAGTAGCAACACCATCACAGTAGCAACACCATCACAGTAGCAACACCATCACAGTCGCAACACCATCACCGTAGGTACCATCACCGTAGCAACACTATCACTGTAGCAACACCATCACCGTAGCAACACCATCACCCATCACAGTAGCAACACCATCACAGTAGCAACACCATCACAGTAGCAACTCCATCACCGTAGCAACACCATCACCGTAGCTACACTATCACCGTAGAAACACCATCACTATAGCAACAACATCACCGTAGCAACACCATCACCGTAGCAACACTATCACTGTAGCAACACCATCACCGTAGCAACACCATCACCCATCACCGTAGCAACACCACCACAGTAGCAACACCATCACCGTAGCAACACCATCACCGTAGCAACACCATCACCGTAGCAACACCATCACCGTAGAAACACCACCACCGTAGCAACAACATCACCGTAGCAACACCATCACCGTAGCAACACCATCACCGTAGCAACACCACCACCGTAGCAACACCATCACCGTAGCAACACCATCACCGTAGCAACACCATCACCCATCACCGTAGCAACACCATCACCCATCACCGTAGCAACACTATCACCCATCACCGTAGCAACATCATCACAGTAGCAACACCATCACCGTAGCAACACCATCACCGTAGCAACACCATCACAGTAGCAACACCATCACTGTAGCAACACCATCACAGTAGCAACACCATCACCGTAGCAACACCAACACCGTAGCAACACCATCACAGTAGCAACACCATCACAGTAGCAACACCATCACAGTAGCAACACCATCACAGTAGCAACACCATCACTGTAGCAACACCATAACAGTAGCAACACCATCACAGTAGCAACACCATCACCGTAGCAACACCACCACAGTAGCAACACCATCACAGTAGCAACACCATCACAGTAGCAACACCATCACAGTAGCAACACCACAGTAGCAACACCATCACTGTAGCATCACCATCACAGTAGCAACACCATCACAGTAGCAACACCATCACAGTAGCAACACCATCACCGTAGCAAACACCATCACCGTAGCAACACTATCACCGTAGCAACACCATCACCGTAGCAACACCACCACCGTAGCAACACCATCACAGTAGCAACACCATCACTGTAGCAACACCATCACAGTAGCAACACCGTCACAGTAGCAACACCATGACCGTAGCAACACCATCACCGTAGCAACACCATCACATTTGAAACACCCCCACAGTAGCAACACCATCACCGTAGCAACACCATCACCGTAGCAACACCCTCACTGTAGCAACACCATCACCGTAGCAACACCATCACCGTAGCAACACCACCAGCGTAGCAACACCATCACCGTAGCAACAACACCACCGTAGCAACACCATCACCGTAGCAACACCATCACTGTAGCAACACCATCACTGTAGCAACACCATCACCGTAGCAACACCATCACAGTAGCAACACCATCACCGTAGCAACACCATCACAGTAGCAACACCACTACCGTAGCAACACCATCACCGTAGCAACACCATCACAGTAGCAACACCATCACCGTAGCAACACCACCACCGTAGCAACACCATCACCGTAGCAACACCATCACTCATCACCGTAGCAACACCATCACAGTAGCAACACCACCACCGTAGCAACACCACCACCGTAGCAACACCATCACCCATCACCGTAGCAACACCATCACCGTAGCAACACCACCACCGTAGCAACACCATCACAGTAGCAACACCATCACCGTAGCAACACCATCACCGAAACACCACCACCAATGTAGCAACACCATCACCGTAGCAACACCATCACAGTAGCAACACCATCACTGTAGCAACACCATCACCGTAGCAACACCATCACAGTAGCAACACCATCACTGTAGCAACACCATCACAGTAGCAACACCATCACCGTAGCAACACCATCACCGTAGCAACACTATCACAGTAGCAACACCATCACCGTAGCAACACCATCACCGTAGCAACACCATCACAGTAGCAACACCATCACAGTAGCAACACCATCTCAGTAGCAACACCATCACTGTAGCAACACCATCACAGTAGCAACACCATCACAGTAGCAACACCATCACAGTAGCAACACCATCACCGTAGCAACACCATCACCGTAGCAACACCATCATAGTAGCAACACCATCACCGTAGCAACACCGTCACCGTAGCAACACTATCACTGTAGCAACACCATCACCGTAGCAACGCCACCACCGTAGCAACACCATCACCGTAGCAACACCATCACCGTAGCAACACCATCACCGTAGCAACACCATCACCCATCACCGTAGCAACACCATCACCGTAGCAACACCATCACCGTATTAATACCATCACCGTAGCAACACCATGACTGTAGCAACACCATCACTGTAGCAACACCATCACAGTAGCAACTCCATCACCGTAGCAACACCATCACCGTAGCAACACCATCACCGTAGAAACACCATCACTATAGCAACACCATCACCGTAGCAACACCATCACCCATCACAGTAGCAACACCATCACAGTAGCAACACCATCACAGTAGCAACACCATCACCGTAGCAACACCATCACCGTAGCAACACCATCACCGTAGCAACACCATCACCGTAGCAACACCATCACCGTAGCAACACCATCACCGTAGAAACACCATCACCATAGCAACACCATCACCGTAGCAACACCATCACCCATCACAGTAGCAACACCATCACAGTAGCAACACCATCACAGTAGCAACACCATCACCGTAGCAACACCATCACCGTATCAACACCATCACCGTAGCAACACCATCACCGTAGCAACACCATCACCTGTAGCAACACCACCAGCGTAGCAACACCATCACCGTAGCAACAACACCACCGTAGCAACACCATCACCGTAGCAACACCATCACTGTAGCAACACCATCACTGTAGCAACACCATCACCGTAGCAACACCATCACAGTAGCAACACCACTACCGTAGCAACACCATCTCCGTAGCAACACCATCACAGTAGCAACACCATCACCGTAGCAACACCACCACCGTAGCAACACCATCACCGTAGCAACACCATCACTCATCACCGTAGCAACACCATCACCGTAGCAACACCACCACCGTAGCAACACCACCACCGTAGCAACACCATCACCCATCACCGTAGCAACACCATCACCCATCACCGTAGCAACACCATCACCGTAGCAACTCCACCACCGTAGCAACACCATCACAGTAGCAACACCATCACCGTAGCAACACCATCACCGAAACAACACCACCAATGTAGCAACACCATCACCGTAGCAACACCATCACAGTAGCAACACCATCACCGTAGCAACACCATCACCGTAGCAACACCATCACAGCAGCAACACCATCACTGTAGCAACACCATCACAGTAGCAACACCATCACCGTAGCAACACCATCACCGTAGCAACACTATCACAGTAGCAACACCATCACCGTAGCAACACCATCACCGTAGCAACACCATCACAGTAGCAACACCATCACAGTAGCAACACCATCACAGTAGCAACACCATCACTGTAGCAACACCATCACAGTAGCAACACCATCACAGTAGCAACACCATCACAGTAGCAACACCATCACCGTAGCAACACCATCACCGTAGCAACACCATCATAGTAGCAACACCATCACCGTAGCAACACCGTCACCGTAGCAACACTATCACTGTAGCAACACCATCACCGTAGCAACGCCACCACCGTAGCAACACCATCACCGTAGCAACACCATCACCGTAGCAACACCATCACCGTAGCAATACCATCACCCATCACCGTAGCAACACCATCACCGTAGCAACACCATCACCGTATTAATACCATCACCGTAGCAACACCATGACTGTAGCAACACCATCACTGTAGCAACACCATCACAGTAGCAACTCCATCACCGTAGAAACACCATCACCGTAGCAACACCATCACCGTAGAAACACCATCACTATAGCAACACCATCACCGTAGCAACACCATCACCCATCACAGTAGCAACACCATCACAGTAGCAACAATATCACAGTAGAAACACCATCACAGTCGCAACACCATCACCGTAGCAACACCATCACCGTAGCAACACCATCACCGTAGAAAAACCATCACTATAGCAACACCATCACCGTAGCAACACCATCACCGTAGCAACACTATCACTGTAGCAACACCATCACCGTAGCAACACCATCACCCATCACAGTAGCAACACCATCACAGTAGCAACACCATCACAGTAGCAACTCCATCACCGTAGCAACACCATCACCGTAGCAACACCATCACCGTAGAAACACCATCACTATAGCAACAACATCACCGTAGCAACACCATCACCGTAGCAACACTATCACTGTAGCAACACCATCACCGTAGCAACACCATCACCCATCACCGTAGCAACACCACCACAGTAGCAACACCATCACCGTAGCAACACCATCACCGTAGCAACACCATCACCGTAGCAACACCACCACCGTAGCAACACCATCACCGTAGCAACACCATCACCGTAGCAACACCATCACCGTAGCAACACCATCACCGTAGCAACACCACCACCGTAGCAACACCATCACCGTAGCAACACCATCACCGTAGCAACACCATCACCCATCACCGTAGCAACACCATCACCCATCACCGTAGCAACACCATCACCCATCACCGTAGCAACATCATCACAGTAGCAACACCATCACCGTAGCAACACCATCACCGTAGCAACACCATCACAGTAGCAACACCATCACTGTAGCAACACTATCACAGTAGCAACACCATCACCGTAGCAACACCTACACCGTAGCAACACCATCACAGTAGCAACACCATCACCGTAGCAACACCATCACCCATCACAGTAGCAACACCATCACAGTAGCAACACCATCACTGTAGCAACACCATAACAGTAGCAACACCATCACAGTAGCAACACCATCACCGTAGCAACACCACCACAGTAGCAACACCATCACAGTAGCAACACCATCACAGTAGCAACACCATAACAGTAGCAACACCACAGTCGCAACACCATCACTGTAGCATCACCATCACAGTAGCAACACCATCACAGTAGCAACACCATCACAGTAGCAACACCATCACAGTAGCAACACCATCACCGTAGCAACACCATCTCCGTAGCAACACCATCACCCATCACAGTAGCAACACCATCACAGTAGCAACACCATCACAGTAGCAACACCATCACCGTAGCAACACCATCACCATAGCAACACCATCACCGTAGCAACACCATCACCGTAGCAACACCATCACCGTAGAAACACCATCACTATAGCAACACCATCACCGTAGCAACACCATCACCCATCACAGTAGCAACACCATCACAGTAGCAACACCATCACAGTAGCAACACCATCACCGTAGCAACACCATCACCGTATCAACACCATCACCGTAGCAACACCATCACCGTAGCAACACCATCACCTGTAGCAACACCACCAGCGTAGCAACACCATCACCGTAGCAACAACACCACCGTAGCAACACCATCACCGTAGCAACACCATCACTGTAGCAACACCATCACAGTAGCAACACCATCACCGTAGCAACACCATCACAGTAGCAACACCACTACCGTAGCAACACCATCTCCGTAGCAACACCATCACAGTAGCAACACCATCACCGTAGCAACACCACCACCGTAGCAACACCATCACCGTAGCAACACCATCACTCATCACCGTAGCAACACCATCACCGTAGCAACACCACCACCGTAGCAACACCACCACCGTAGCAACACCATCACCCATCACCGTAGCAACACCATCACCCATCACCGTAGCAACACCATCACCGTAGCAACTCCACCACCGTAGCAACACCATCACAGTAGCAACACCATCACCGTAGCAACACCATCACCGAAACAACACCACCAATGTAGCAACACCATCACCGTAGCAACACCATCACAGTAGCAACACCATCACCGTAGCAACACCATCACCGTAGCAACACCATCACAGTAGCAACACCATCACTGTAGCAACACCATCACAGTAGCAACACCATCACCGTAGCAACACCATCACCGTAGCAACACTATCACAGTAGCAACACCATCACCGTAGCAACACCATCACCGTAGCAACACCATCACAGTAGCAACACCATCACAGTAGCAACACCATCACAGTAGCAACACCATCACTGTAGCAACACCATCACAGTAGCAACACCATCACAGTAGCAACACCATCACAGTAGCAACACCATCACCGTAGCAACACCATCACCGTAGCAACACCATCATAGTAGCAACACCATCACCGTAGCAACACCGTCACCGTAGCAACACTATCACTGTAGCAACACCATCACCGTAGCAACGCCACCACCGTAGCAACACCATCACCGTAGCAACACCATCACCGTAGCAACACCATCACCGTAGCAACACCATCACCCATCACCGTAGCAACACCATCACCGTAGCAACACCATCACCGTATGAATACCATCACCGTAGCAACACCATGACTGTAGCAACACCATCACTGTAGCAACACCATCACAGTAGCAACTCCATCACCGTAGAAACACCATCACCGTAGCAACACCATCACCGTAGAAACACCATCACTATAGCAACACCATCACCGTAGCAACACCATCACCCATCACAGTAGCAACACCATCACAGTAGCAACACCATCACAGTAGAAACACCATCACAGTCGCAACACCATCACCGTAGCAACACCATCACCGTAGCAACACCATCACCGTAGAAAAACCATCACTATAGCAACACCATCACCGTAGCAACACCATCACCGTAGCAACACTATCACTGTAGCAACACCATCACCGTAGCAACACCATCACCCATCACAGTAGCAACACCATCACAGTAGCAACACCATCACAGTAGCAACTCCATCACCGTAGCAACACCATCACCGTAGCAACACCATCACCGTAGAAACACCATCACTATAGCAACAACATCACCGTAGCAACACCATCACCGTACCAACACTATCACTGTAGCAACACCATCACCGTAGCAACACCATCACCCATCACCGTAGCAACACCACCACAGTAGCAACACCATCACCGTAGCAACACCATCACCGTAGCAACACCATCACCGTAGCAACACCACCACCGTAGCAACACCATCACCGTAGCAACACCATCACCGTAGCAACACCATCACCGTAGCAACACCATCACCGTAGCAACACCACCACCGTAGCAACACCATCACCGTAGCAACACCATCACCGTAGCAACACCATCACCCATCACCGTAGCAACACCATCACCCATCACCGTAGCAACACCATCACCCATCACCGTAGCAACATCATCACAGTAGCAACACCATCACCGTAGCAACACCATCACCGTAGCAACACCATCACAGTAGCAACACCATCACTGTAGCAACACTATCACAGTAGCAACACCATCACCGTAGCAACACCTACACCGTAGCAACACCATCACAGTAGCAACACCATCACCGTAGCAACACCATCACCCATCACAGTAGCAACACCATCACAGTAGCAACACCATCACTGTAGCAACACCATAACAGTAGCAACACCATCACAGTAGCAACACCATCACCGTAGCAACACCACCACAGTAGCAACACCATCACAGTAGCAACACCATCACAGTAGCAACACCATAACAGTAGCAACACCACAGTCGCAACACCATCACTGTAGCATCACCATCACAGTAGCAACACCATCACAGTAGCAACACCATCACAGTAGCAACACCATCACAGTAGCAACACCATCACCGTAGCAACACCATCACCGTAGCAACACCATCACCCATCACAGTAGCAACACCATCACAGTAGCAACACCATCACAGTAGCAACACCATCACCGTAGCAACACCATCACCATAGCAACACCATCACCGTAGCAACACCATCACCGTAGCAACACCATCACCCATCACAGTAGCAACACCATCACAGTAGCAACACCATCACAGTAGCAACACCATCACCGTAGCAACACCATCACCATAGCAACACCATCACCGTAGCAACACCATCACCGTAGCAACACCATCACCGTAGAAACACCATCACTATAGCAACACCATCACCGTAGCAACACCATCACCCATCACAGTAGCAACACCATCACAGTAGCAACACCATCACAGTAGCAACACCATCACCGTAGCAACACCATCACCGTATCAACACCATCACCGTAGCAACACCATCACCGTAGCAACACCATCACCTGTAGCAACACCACCAGCGTAGCAACACCATCACCGTAGCAACAACACCACCGTAGCAACACCATCACCGTAGCAACACCATCACTGTAGCAACACCATCACTGTAGCAACACCATCACCGTAGCAACACCATCACAGTAGCAACACCATCACCGTAGCAACACCATCACAGTAGCAACACCACTACCGTAGCAACACCATCTCCGTAGCAACACCATCACAGTAGCAACACCATCACCGTAGCAACACCACCACCGTAGCAACACCATCACCGTAGCAACACCATCACTCATCACCGTAGCAACACCATCACCGTAGCAACACCACCACCGTAGCAACACCACCACCGTAGCAACACCATCACCCATCACCGTAGCAACACCATCACCCATCACCGTAGCAACACCATCACCGTAGCAACTCCACCACCGTAGCAACACCATCACAGTAGCAACACCATCACCGTAGCAACACCATCACCGAAACAACACCACCAATGTAGCAACACCATCACCGTAGCAACACCATCACAGTAGCAACACCATCACCGTAGCAACACCATCACCGTAGCAACACCATCACAGTAGCAACACCATCACTGTAGCAACACCATCACAGTAGCAACACCATCACCGTAGCAACACCATCACCGTAGCAACACTATCACAGTAGCAACACCATCACCGTAGCAACACCATCACCGTAGCAACACCATCACAGTAGCAACACCATCACAGTAGCAACACCATCACAGTAGCAACACCATCACTGTAGCAACACCATCACAGTAGCAACACCATCACAGTAGCAACACCATCACAGTAGCAACACCATCACCGTAGCAACACCATCACCGTAGCAACACCATCATAGTAGCAACACCATCACCGTAGCAACACCGTCACCGTAGCAACACTATCACTGTAGCAACACCATCACCGTAGCAACGCCACCACCGTAGCAACACCATCACCGTAGCAACACCATCACCGTAGCAACACCATCACCGTAGCAACACCATCACCCATCACCGTAGCAACACCATCACCGTAGCAACACCATCACCGTATTAATACCATCACCGTAGCAACACCATGACTGTAGCAACACCATCACTGTAGCAACACCATCACAGTAGCAACTCCATCACCGTAGAAACACCATCACCGTAGCAACACCATCACCGTAGAAACACCATCACTATAGCAACACCATCACCGTAGCAACACCATCACCCATCACAGTAGCAACACCATCACAGTAGCAACACCATCACAGTAGAAACACCATCACAGTCGCAACACCATCACCGTAGCAACACCATCACCGTAGCAACACCATCACCGTAGAAAAACCATCACTATAGCAACACCATCACCGTAGCAACACCATCACCGTAGCAACACTATCACTGTAGCAACACCATCACCGTAGCAACACCATCACCCATCACAGTAGCAACACCATCACAGTAGCAACACCATCACAGTAGCAACTCCATCACCGTAGCAACACCATCACCGTAGCAACACCATCACCGTAGAAACACCATCACTATAGCAACAACATCACCGTAGCAACACCATCACCGTAGCAACACTATCACTGTAGCAACACCATCACCGTAGCAACACCATCACCCATCACCGTAGCAACACCACCACAGTAGCAACACCATCACCGTAGCAACACCATCACCGTAGCAACACCATCACCGTAGCAACACCATCACCGTAGCAACACCACCACCGTAGCAACACCATCACCGTAGCAACACCATCACCGTAGCAACACCATCACCGTAGCAACACCATCACCGTAGCAACACCACCACCGTAGCAACACCATCACCGTAGCAACACCATCACCGTAGCAACACCATCACCCATCACCGTAGCAACACCATCACCCATCACCGTAGCAACACCATCACCCATCACCGTAGCAACATCATCACAGTAGCAACACCATCACCGTAGCAACACCATCACCGTAGCAACACCATCACAGTAGCAACACCATCACTGTAGCAACACTATCACAGTAGCAACACCATCACCGTAGCAACACCTACACCGTAGCAACACCATCACAGTAGCAACACCATCACCGTAGCAACACCGTCACCCATCACAGTAGCAACACCATCACAGTAGCAACACCATCACTGTAGCAACACCATAACAGTAGCAACACCATCACAGTAGCAACACCATCACCGTAGCAACACCACCACAGTAGCAACACCATCACAGTAGCAACACCATCACAGTAGCAACACCATAACAGTAGCAACACCACAGTCGCAACACCATCACTGTAGCATCACCATCACAGTAGCAACACCATCACAGTAGCAACACCATCACAGTAGCAACACCATCACAGTAGCAACACCATCACCGTAGCAACACCATCACCGTAGCAACACCATCACCGTAGCAACACCATCACCGTAGCAACACCACCACCGTAGCAACACCATCACAGTAGCAACACCATCACTGTAGCAACACCATCACAGTAGCAACACCATCACAGTAGCAACACCATGACCGTAGCAACACCATCACCGTAGCAACACCATCACATTTGCAACACCACCACAGTAGCAACACCATCACCGTAGCAACACCACCACCGTAGCAACACCCTCACTGTAGCAACACCATCACCGTAGCAACACCATCACCGTAGCAACACCACCAGCGTAGCAACTCCATCACCGTAGCAACAACACCACCGTAGCAACACCATCACCGTAGCAACACCATCACTGTAGCAACACCATCACTGTAGCAACACCATCACCGTAGCAACACCATCACAGTAGCAACACCACTACCGTAGCAACACCATCACCGTAGCAACACCATCACAGTAGCAACACCATCACCGTAGCAACACCACCACCGTAGCAACACCATCACCGTAGGAACACCATCACTCATCACCGTAGCAACACCATCACCGTAGCAACACCACCACCGTAGCAACACCATCACCGTAGCAACACCTTCGCTGTAGCAACACCATCACCGTAGCAACACCATCACTGTAGAAACACCATCACTGTAGCAACACCATCACTGTAGCAACACCATCACCGTAGCAACACCATCACCGTAGCAACACCATCACTGTAGCAACACCATCACCGTAGCAACACCACCACCGTAGCAACACCATCACAGTAGCAACACCATCACCGTAGCAACACCATCACCGTAGCAACACCACCACCGTAGCAACACCATCACCGTAGCAACAACACCACCGTAGCAACACCATCACTGTAGCAACACCATCACTGTAGCAACACCATCACCGTAGCATCACCATCACAGTAGCAACACCACTACCGTAGCAACACCATCACCGTAGCAACGCCATCACAGTAGCAACACAATCACCGTAGCAACACCACCATCGTAGCAACACCATCACCGTAGCAACACCATCACCGTAGCAACACCATCACCGTAGCAACACCATCACCGTAGCAACACCATCACCGTAGCAACACCATCACCGTAGCAACACCATCACCGTAGCAACACCACCACCGTAGCAACACTATCACCGTAGCAACACCATCACCGTAGCAACACCATCACCCATCACCGTAGCAACACCATCACCTATCACCGTAGCAACACCATCACCCATCACCGTAGCAACACCATCACCCATCACCGTAGCAACACCATCACAGTAGCAACACCATCACCTTAGCAACACCATCACCGTAGCAACACCATCACAGTAGCAACACCATCACTGTAGCAACACCATCACGGTAGCAACACCATCACCGTAGCAACACCATCACAGTAGCAACACCATCACCGTAGCAACACCATCACCGTAGCAACACCACCACCGTAGCAACACCATCACCGTAGCAACACCATCACCGTAGCAACACCATCACCGTAGCCACACCACCACCGTAGCAACACCATCACCGTAGCTACACCATCACCGTAGCAACACCATCACCCATCACCGTAGCAACACCATCACCCATCACCGTAGCAACACCATCACCCATCACCGTAGCAACATCATCACAGTAGCAACACCATCACCGTAGCAACACCATCACCGTAGCAACACCATCACAGTAGCAACACCATCACTGTAGCAACACTATCACAGTAGCAACACCATCACCGTAGCAACACCTACACCGTAGCAACACCATCACAGTAGCAACACCATCACCGTAGCAACACCATCACCCATCACAGTAGCAACACCATCACAGTAGCAACACCATCACTGTAGCAACACCATAACAGTAGCAACACCATCACAGTAGCAACACCATCACCGTAGCAACACCACCACAGTAGCAACACCATCACAGTAGCAACACCATCACAGTAGCAACACCATAACAGTAGCAACACCACAGTCGCAACACCATCACTGTAGCATCACCATCACAGTAGCAACACCATCACAGTAGCAACACCATCACAGTAGCAACACCATCACCGTAGCAACACCATCACCGTAGCAACACCATCACTGTAGCAACACCACCAATGTAGCAACACCACCACCGTAGCAACACCATCACCCATCACCGTAGCAACACCATCACCGTAGCAACACCATCACCGTAGCATCACCATCACAGTAGCAACACCATCACAGTAGCAACACCATCACAGTAGCAACACCATCACAGTAGCAACACCATCACCGTAGCAACACCATCACCGTAGCAACACCATCACCGTAGCAACACCATCACCGTAGCAACACCACCACCGTAGCAACACCATCACAGTAGCAACACCATCACTGTAGCAACACCATCACAGTAGCAACACCATCACAGTAGCAACACAATGACCGTAGCAACACCATCACCGTAGCAACACCATCACATTTGCAACACCACCACAGTAGCAACACCATCACCGTAGCAACACCATCACCGTAGCAACACCCTCACTGTAGCAACACCATCACCGTAGCAACACCATCACCGTAGCAACACCACCAGCGTAGCAACTCCATCACCGTAGCAACAACACCACCGTAGCAACACCATCACCGTAGCAACACCATCACTGTAGCAACACCATCACTGTAGCAACACCATCACCGTAGCAACACCATCACAGTAGCAACACCACTACCGTAGCAACACCATCACCGTAGCAACACCATCACAGTAGCAACACCATCACCGTAGCAACACCACCACCGTAGCAACACCATCACCGTAGGAACACCATCACTCATCACCGTAGCAACACCATCACCGTAGCAACACCACCACCGTAGCAACACCATCACCGTAGCAACACCTTCGCTGTAGCAACACCATCACCGTAGCAACACCATCACTGTAGAAACACCATCACTGTAGCAACACCATCACTGTAGCAACACCATCACCGTAGCAACACCATCACCGTAGCAACACCATCACTGTAGCAACACCATCACCGTAGCAACACCACCACCGTAGCAACACCATCACAGTAGCAACACCATCACCGTAGCAACACCATCACCGTAGCAACACCACCACCGTAGCAACACCATCACCGTAGCAACAACACCACCGTAGCAACACCATCACTGTAGCAACACCATCACTGTAGCAACACCATCACCGTAGCATCACCATCACAGTAGCAACACCACTACCGTAGCAACACCATCACCGTAGCAACGCCATCACAGTAGCAACACAATCACCGTAGCAACACCACCATCGTAGCAACACCATCACCGTAGCAACACCATCACCGTAGCAACACCATCACCGTAGCAACACCATCACCGTAGCAACACCATCACCGTAGCAACACCATCACCGTAGCAACACCATCACCGTAGGAACACCACCACCGTAGCAACACTATCACCGTAGCAACACCATCACCGTAGCAACACCATCACCCATCACCGTAGCAACACCATCACCCATCACCGTAGCAACACCATCACCCATCACCGTAGCAACACCATCACAGTAGCAACACCATCACCTTAGCAACACCATCACCGTAGCAACACCATCACAGTAGCAACACCATCACTGTAGCAACACCATCACGGTAGCAACACCATCACCGTAGCAACACCATCACAGTAGCAACACCATCACCGTAGCAACACCATCATAGTAGCAACACCATCACAGTAGCAACACCATCACAGTAGCAACACCATCACAGTAGCAACAACATCACAGTAGCAACACCATCACAGTAGCAACACCATCACCGTAGCAACACCACCACCGTAACAACACCATCACCGTAGCAACACCATCACCGTAGCAACACCACCACCGTAGCAACACCATCACAGTAGCAACACCATCACCGTAGCAACACCATCACTGTAGCAACACCACCAATGTAGCAACACCACCACCGTAGCAACACCATCACCCATCACCGTAGCAACACCATCACCGTAGCAACACCATCACCGTAGCAACACCATCACAGTAACAACACCATCACCGTAGCAACACCATCACCGAAACAACACCAATGTAGCAACACCATCACCGTAGCAACACCATCACAGTAGCAACACCATCACCGTAGCAACACCATCACCGTAGCAACACCATCACAGTAGCAACACCATCACTGTAGCAACACCATCACAGTAGCAACACCCTCACCGTAGCAACACCATCACCGTAGCAACACTATCACAGTAGCAACACCTTCACCGTAGCAACACCATCACCGAAGCAACACCATCACAGTAGCAACACCATCACAGTAGCAACACCATCACAGTAGCAACACCATCACTGTAGCAACACCATCACAGTAGCAACACCATCACAGTAGCAACACCATCACCGTAGCAACACCATCACCGTAGCAACACCATCATAGTAGCAACACCATCACCGTAGCAACACCGTCACCGTAGCAACACTATCACTGTAGCAACACCATCACCGTAGAAAAACCATCACTATAGCAACACCATCACCGTAGCAACACCATCACCGTAGCAACACTATCACTGTAGCAACACCATCACCGTAGCAACACCATCACCCATCACAGTAGCAACACCATCACAGTAGCAACACCATCACAGTAGCAACTCCATCACCGTAGCAACACCATCACCGTAGCAACACCATCACCGTAGAAACACCATCACTATAGCAACAACATCACCGTAGCAACACCATCACCGTAGCAACACTATCACTGTAGCAACACCATCACCGTAGCAACACCATCACCCATCACCGTAGCAACACCATCACCCATCACCGTAGCAACACCACCACAGTAGCAACACCATCACCGTAGCAACACCATCACCGTAGCAACACCATCACCGTAGCAACACCATCACCGTAGCAACACCACCACCGAAGCAACACCATCACCGTAGCAACACCATCACCGTAGCAACACCATCACCGTAGCAACACCATCACCGTAGCAACACCACCACCGTAGCAACACCATCACCGTAGCAACACCATCACCGTAGCAACACCATCACCCATCACCGTAGCAACACCATCACCCATCACCGTAGCAACATCATCACAGTAGCAACACCATCACTGTAGCAACACCATCACCGTAGCAACACCATCACAGTAGCAACACCATCACTGTAGCAACACCATCACAGTAGCAACACCATCACCGTAGCAACACCAACACCGTAGCAACACCATCACAGTAGCAACACCATCACCGTAGCAACACCATCACCCATCACAGTAGCAACACCATCACAGTAGCAACACCATCACAGTAGCAACACCATCACTGTAGCAACACCATAACAGTAGCAACACTATCACAGTAGCAACACCATCACCGTAGCAACACCACCACAGTAGCAACACCATCACAGTAGCAACACCATCACAGTAGCAACACCATCACAGTAGCAACACCACAGTCGCAACACCATCACTGTAGCATCACCATCACAGTAGCAACACCATCACAGTAGCAACACCATCACAGTAGCAACACCATCACAGTAGCAACACCATCACCGTAGCAACACCATCACCGTAGCAACACCATCACCGTAGCAACACCATCACCGTAGCAACACCACCACCGTAGCAAAACCATCACAGTAGCAACACCATCACTGTAGCAACACCATCACAGTAGCAACACCATCACAGTAGCAACACCATGACCGTAGCAACACCATCACCGTAGCAACACCATCACATTTGCAACACCACCACAGTAGCAACACCATCACCGTAGCAACACCATCACCGTAGCAACACCCTCAGTGTAGCAACACCATCACTGTAGCAACACCATCACCGTAGCAACACCCTCAGTGTAGCAACACCATCACTGTAGCAACACCATCACCGTAGCAACACCACCAGCGTAGCAACACCATCACCGTAGCAACAACACCACCGTAGCAACACCATCACCGTAGCAACACCATCACTGTAGCAACACCATCACTGTAGCAACACCATCACCGTAGCAACACCATCACAGTAGCAACACCACTACCGTAGCAACACCATCACCGTAGCAACACCATCACAGTAGCAACACCATCACCGTAGCAACACCACCACCGTAGCAACACCATCACCGTAGGAACACCATCACTCATCACCGTAGCAACACCATCACCGTAGCAAAACCACCACCGTAGCAACACCATCACCGTAGCAACACCTTCGCTGTAGCAACACCATCACCGTAGCAACACCATCACTGTAGCAACACCATCACTGTAGCAACACCATCACTGTAGCAACACCATCACCGTAGCAACACCATCACCGTAGCAACACCATCACTGTAGCAACACCATCACCGTAGCAACACCACCACCGTAGCAACACCATCACAGTAGCAACACCATCACCGTAGCAACACCGCCACCGTAGCAACACCATCACCGTAGCAACAACACTACCGTAGCAACACCATCACTGTAGCAACACCATCACTGTAGCAACACCATCACCGTAGCATCACCATCACAGTAGCAACACCACTACCGTAGCAACACCATCACCGTAGCAACGCCATCACAGTAGCAACACAATCACCGTAGCAACACCACCATCGTAGCAACACCATCACCGTAGCAACACCATCACCCATCACCGTAGCAACACCATCACAGTAGCAACACCATCACCGTAGCAACACCATCACCGTAGCAACACCATCACCGTAGCAACACCATCACCGTAGCAACACCATCACCGTAGCAACACCACCACCGTAGCAACACTATCACCGTAGCAACACCATCACCGTAGCAACACCATCACCCATCACCGTAGCAACACCATCACAGTAGCAACACCATCACCTTAGCAACACCATCACCGTAGCAACACCATCACAGTAGCAACACCATCACTGTAGCAACACCATCACGGTAGCAACACCATCACCGTAGCAACACCATCACAGTAGCAACACCATCACCGTAGCAACACCATCATAGTAGCAACACCATCACAGTAGCAACACCATCACAGTAGCAACAATATCACAGTAGCAACACCATCACAGTAGCAACACCATCACAGTAGCAACACCATCACAGTAGCAACACCATCACCGTAGCAACACCACCACCGTAGCAACACCATCACCGTAGCAACACCATCACCGTAGCAACACCACCACCGTAGCAACACCATCACAGTAGCAACACCATCACCGTAGCAACACCATCACTGTTGCAACACCACCAATGTAGCAACACCATCACCGTAGCAACACCATCACCGTAGCAACACCATCACCGTAGGAACACCACCACAGTAGCAACACCATCACTGTAGCAACACCATCACCGTAGCAACACCATCACCTTAGCAACACCATCACTGTAGCAACACCATCACCGTAGCAACACCATCACCCATCACAGTAGCAACACCATCACCCATCACAGTAGCAACACCATCACAGTAGCAACACCATCACTATAGCAACACCATCACCGTAGCAACACCATCACCGTAGCAGCACTATCACTGTAGCAACACCATCACCGTAGCAACACCATCACCGTAGCAACATCACCACCCATCACCGTAGCAACACCATCACCGTAGCAACATCACCACCCATCACCGTAGCAACACCATCACCGTAGCAACACCACCACCGTAGCAACACCATCACCGTAGCAACACTATCACTGTAGCTACACCATCACCGTAGCAACATTATCACCGTAGCAACACCATCACTGTAGCAACACCATCACTGTAGCAACACCATTACTGTAGCAACACCATCACCGTAGCAACACCATCACCGTAGCAACACCATCACTGTAGCAACACCATCACCGTAGCAACACCATCACCGTAGCAACACCATCACAGTAGCAACATCATCACCGTACCAACACCATCACCGTAGCAACACCACCAGCGTAGCAACACCATCACCGTAGCAACAACACCACCGTAGCAACACCATCACCGTAGCAACACCATCACTGTAGCAACACCATCACTGTAGCAACACCATCACCGTAGCAACACCATCACAGTAGCAACACCATCACCGTAGCAACACCATCACCGTAGCAACACCACTACCGTAGCAACACCATCACCGTAGCAACACCATCACAGTAGCAACACCATCACCGTAGCAACACCACCACCGTAGCAACACCATCACCGTAGCAACACCATCACCCATTACCGTAGCAACACCATCACCGTAGCAACACCACCACCGTAGCAACACCATCACCGTAGCAACACCATTACTGTAGCAACACCATCACCGTAGCAACACCATCACTGTAGCAACACCATCACTGTAGCAACACCATCACTGTAGCAACACCATCACCGTAGCAACACCATCACCGTAGCAACACCATCACTGTAGCAACACCATCACCGTAGCAACACCACCACCGTAGCAACACCATCACAGTAGCAACACCATCACCGTAGCAACACCATCACCGTAGCAACACCACCACCGTAGCAACACCATCACCGTAGCAACAACACCACCGTAGCAACACCATCACCGTAGCAACACCATCACTGTAGCAACACCATCACTGTAGCAACACCATCACCGTAGCAACACCATCACAGTAGCAACACCACTACCGTAGCAACACCATCACCGTAGCAACACCATCACAGTAGCACCACAATCACCGTAGCAACACCACCACCGTAGCAACACCATCACCGTAGCAACACCATCACCCATCACCGTAGCAACACCACCACAGTAGCAACACCATCACCGTAGCAACACCATCACCGTAGCAACACCATCACCGTAGCAACACCACCACCGTAGCAACACCATCACCGTAGCAACACCATCACCGTAGCAACACCACCACAGTAGCAACACCATCACCGTAGCAACACCATCACCGTAGCAACACCATCACCGTAGGAACACCACCACCGTAGCAACACCATCACCGTAGCAACACCATCACCGTAGCAACACCATCACCCATCACCGTAGCAACACCATCACCCATCACCGTAGCAACACCATCACCCATCACCGTAGCAACACCATCACCCATCACCGTAGCAACACCATCACCCATCACCGTAGCAACACCATCACCGTAGCAACACCATCACCCATCACCGTAGCAACACCACCACAGTAGCAACACCATCACCGTAGCAACACCATCACCGTAGCGTCACCATCACCGTAGCAACACCATCACCGTAGCAACACCATCACCGTAACAACACCATCACCGTAGCAACACCATCACCCATCACCGTAGCAACACCATCACCCATCACCGTAGCAACACCATCACAGTAGCAACACCATCACAGTAGCAACACCATCACTGTAGCAACACCATCACAGTAGCAACACCATCACAGTAGCAACACCATCACAGTAGCAACACCATCACCGTAGCAACACCACCACCGTAGCAACACCATCACCGTAGCAACACCACCACCGTAGCAACACCATCACCGTAGCAACACCATCACCGTAGCAACACCATCACCCATCACCGTAGCAACACCACCACAGTAGCAACACCATCACCGTAGCAACACCATCACCGTAGCGTCACCATCACCGTAGCAACACCATCACCGTAGCAACACCATCACCGTAACAACACCATCACCGTAGCAACACCATCACCCATCACCGTAGCAACACCATCACCCATCACCGTAGCAACACCATCACAGTAGCAACACCATCACAGTAGCAACACCATCACTGTAGCAACACCATCACAGTAGCAACACCATCACAGTAGCAACACCATCACAGTAGCAACACCATCACCGTAGCAACACCACCACCGTAGCAACACCATCACCGTAGCAACACCACCACCGTAGCAACACCATCACCGTAGCAACACCATCACCGTAGCAACACCATCACCCATCACCGTAGCAACACCACCACAGTAGCAACACCATCACCGTAGCAACACCATCACCGTAGCAACACCATCACTGTAGCAACACCATCACCGTAGCAACACCACCACCGTAGCAACACCATCACAGTAGCAACACCATCACCGTAGCAACACCATCACCGTAGCAACACCACCACCGTAGCAACACCATCACCGTAGCAACAACACCACCGTAGCAACACCATCACCGTAGCAACACCATCACTGTAGCAACACCATCACTGTAGCAACACCATCACCGTAGCAACACCATCACAGTAGCAACACCACTACCGTAGCAACACCATCACCGTAGCAACACCATCACAGTAGCACCACAATCACCGTAGCAACACCACCACCGTAGCAACACCATCACCGTAGCAACACCATCACCCATCACCGTAGCAACACCACCACAGTAGCAACACCATCACCGTAGCAACACCATCACCGTAGCAACACCATCACCGTAGCAACACCACCACCGTAGCAACACCATCACCGTAGCAACACCATCACCGTAGCAACACCACCACAGTAGCAACACCATCACCGTAGCAACACCATCACCGTAGCAACACCATCACCGTAGGAACACCACCACCGTAGCAACACCATCACCGTAGCAACACCATCACCGTAGCAACACCATCACCCATCACCGTAGCAACACCATCACCCATCACCGTAGCAACACCATCACCCATCACCGTAGCAACACCATCACCCATCACCGTAGCAACACCATCACCCATCACCGTAGCAACACCATCACCGTAGCAACACCATCACCCATCACCGTAGCAACACCACCACAGTAGCAACACCATCACCGTAGCAACACCATCACCGTAGCGTCACCATCACCGTAGCAACACCATCACCGTAGCAACACCATCACCCATCACCGTAGCAACACCATCACCCATCACCGTAGCAACACCATCACAGTAGCAACACCATCACAGTAGCAACACCATCACTGTAGCAACACCATCACAGTAGCAACACCATCACAGTAGCAACACCATCACAGTAGCAACACCATCACCGTAGCAACACCACCACCGTAGCAACACCATCACCGTAGCAACACCACCACCGTAGCAACACCATCACCGTAGCAACACCATCACCGTAGCAACACCATCACAGTAGCAACACCATCACCGTAGCAACACCATCACCGTAACAACACCACCAATGTAGCAACACCATCACCGTAGCAACACCATCACAGTAGCAACACCATCACCGTAGCAACACCATCACCGTAGCAACACCATCACAGTAGCAACACCATCACTGTAGCAACACCATCACAGTAGCAACACCATCACCGTAGCAACACCATCACCGTAGCAACACTATCACAGTAGCAACACCATCACCGTAGCAACACCATCACCGTAGCAACACCATCACAGTAGCAACATCATCACAGTAGCAACACCATCACAGTAGCAACACCATCACTGTAGCAACACCATCACAGTAGCAACACCATCACAGTAGCAACACCATCACAGTAGCAACACCATCACCGTAGCAACACCATCACCGTAGCAACACCATCATAGTAGCAACACCATCACCGTAGCAACACCGTCACCGTAGCAACACTATCACTGTAGCAACACCATCACCGTAGCAACGCCACCACCGTAGCAACACCATCACCGTAGCAACACCATCACCGTAGCAACACCATCACCGTAGCAACACCATCACCGTAGCAACACCATCACCCATCACCGTAGCAACACCATCACCGTAGCAACACCATCACCGTATTAATACCATCACCGTAGCAACACCATGACTGTAGCAACACCATCACTGTAGCAACACCATCACCGTAGCAACACCATCACTGTAGCAACACCATCACTGTAGCAACACCATCACTGTAGCAACACCACCACCGTAGCAACACCATCACTGTAGCAACACCATCACTGGAGCAACACCATCACTGTAGCAACACCACCACCGTAGCAACACCATCACCGTAGCAACACCATCACCGTAGCAACATCGTCACTACTGGATGTTCTGGCAAAGGTTTCTCTCCTCATCGTGAATTTGAAATCAGATACGAATTAGTAATTACTGTCGTTAGGGTCGTTAGATATTTTTGTCTAAAAATGGTATATAAGACAGTTTTATAATCTCTTTATTTTCTTTATTCTTTTTATTTGCATTGCTACCGTTGTTGAAAATTGTCTAGACTTTTTCCTTGCAACTGTTAATTACCTTGTACCTTTCCTTGCAGCTGTTAATTACCTTGTACCTTTCCTTGCACCTGTCAGTGTATCTTGTACCTTTCCTTGCAACTGTTAATTACCTTGTACCTTTCCTTGCAACTGTCAATGTACCTTGTATCTTTCCTTGCACCTGTCAGTGTATCTTGTACCTTTTCTTGCACCTGTCAGCGTATCTTGTACCTTTCCTTGCAACTGTCAATAGATAAGTGTGATGAAACAGTTGGTAATACTGTCAGGGTCACTGTCTAAACACTCAGTGTGCAGCCCGTCCTCCTAAGGTTCCCCAGCGTCAAGAAACAGTCGTACTAAAGTGCCCTTATCCTAAACAACCAGAGGACCCAAAACAGAAAACGGGGGCTTTATGTCCATTTCGCCAGCCGCTACCATTTTCTAGTACGACAATTTTTGGCCTGTCTTCAACGATCATAACATCATAAGAAGGAAGGTGAAACGCCATGCAACCTCTGAAGAGACAACTAACACAACACCTATACCCCCTATTAGACTATTTTACAGGAACTTCTTTTCCACAGCCCATAAAACGGAGGAAAGGGTCCTGAAAGATATTGTTAATAGAAACGTTATCCCTACAGACAAAAATCAGAAGATACAACTGACGATTTACTATAAAACCAAGAAAACGGCCAGCCTACTAATGAGAAACTCTCCAGACACAAAGCAGAACGCTTTAAAAGAGACCAACGTCGTCTATGCCTTCAAATGCCCTCTTGGGGACTGTAAGCCTCAAAAAACTCAGTATATAGGCAAGACAACAACATCTCTTTCCAGGCGTTTAACGATGCATAAGCAACAGGGCTCCATTAAGGAACATATAATCTCTTCTCACAACCAAACCATCACCAGAGAAATCTTAGCAAATAACACAGAAATCATCGATAGATACAGCGATAGCAGGCGGCTTGACATCTGCGAGGCACTACATATCAAGAAGTCAACACCAGCAATCAACAGCCAATTAATGCACAACTATATTCTACCCACTTCAAGACTCCGCTCCAATATAGAAGCATCAAGAAATATGGGCCAATAGGCCCTCTGCAATTACTTCCATTCTTACCTTCAATACCTATTGTTTCGTGTGCTGGCTTGTGTTGAAAGTTTGTTTTCACCTCATCCAAAACTGTTGTAACATATCACCTCACCCAAATGCAGGTATAAAAAATCGAAGATGTTTAAGCTCTATTCAGTTATAGTTGTGTGTGTGTAAACTAAAGTCTTTGAAAATGTAATAAGTTTTACGAAATGCGCTCAAGTGTCGCGTCAGACTAGAAATAAAAATGAATTTTGGAGAATTGATTTTTCAATTACCATCAACAGTGAAAAGAAACATAAGAAAGATCGAGAAAATTCGTGTTAGAATTATTAATCTTACTTTTTCGGTCATATTTAATAATATGTCATATTTTCGGTCATATTTATATATATATATATATATATATATATATATATATATATATATATATATATATATATATATATATATATATATATATATATATATATATATATATATATATATATATATATATATTGGTGTATACTGCAGCAGGTTTTCTTTCAAACATGTTTCATTGAATATGACCGCATATTCTGTATTTATTATTTTCTGGTTTAGGGCTTCTATCCCTCTAACTATTTTCTTAGCATCAGGGCTTAATTGAAATAGGAGTTCTCCAAAACTCATTTTCGTACTTTAAAGGTGAAGAAAAGAAGTGATTTACTATAGAGTGTATTACACTTATTTGTATAATTTGCACGACGTTTCGAACCTCCATGGTTCATTCTCAAGTGAACAGATCTTACAATACTAGTTGATTTTATACCCGCATTAGGTCAGGTGATAATACAATGAAGGTGAAAACATGGGGGGATACATAAGGGATAAACATAGGGGCTGCAGAAGGCTTATTGCCCATACGAGGCATCTCCTATCTAAACACAAAGATTAATCCAGTGTAATTGGCCTGTTATGTTGGACATTGTCTTCTGTGTTGGCATCGATATGTTCTTGTCTTGTCCTTACTCTCATGGTGGGTAGAGTAAATAGTTCCGTGATTTGGGTGTTCATGGTAGGTCGCTCTATTCTTATGTGAATTGCCTCAAGAATTTGTAATCTTCTTGAATCTTGGGTTTTGTCTATTATGCAAGTATTCTTGTTCAACATTTCTCTTGTTAGAGTAATGTCATGGGCTTGTCAAATAAGTGTAATACACTCTATAGTAAATCACTTCTTTTCTTCACCTTAAAAGTACGAAAATGAGTTTTGGAGAACTCCTATTTCAATTAAGCCCTGATGCTAAGAAAATAGTTAGAGGGATAGAAGCCCTAAACCAGAAAATAATAAATACAGAATATGCGGTCATATTCAATGAAACATATATATATATATATATATATATATATATATATATATATATATATATATATATATATATATATATATATATATATATATATATATTTATATATATATATTTTTTTTTTAGACCAATTCAGTTAATGTTGGGAAGTGATTTGTCTGTCAACATTCCATGTCCAGGTTGGCCAAAATAGGGGAGAGGGAAGAGCCCATCATTACTCCCTAAGTTGGTTTGTAACAAATATTGCTAAGTTCAAACTAAGTCTCTGTGATGCTAAGTTTGATTAATTCACAGAGTTTACTATGGGACGGGGAACTCAACTCACAAAGTTTACTATGGGACGGGGAACTCAACTCACAAAGTTTACTATGGGACGGGGAACTCAACTCACAAAGTTTACTATGGGACGGGGAACTCAACTCACAAAGTTTACTATGGGACGGGGAACTCAACTCACAAAGTTTACTATGGGACGGGGAACTCAACTCACAAAGTTTACTATGGGACGGGGAACTCAACTCACAAAGTTTACTATGGGACGGGGAACTCAACTCACAAAGTTTACTATGGGACGGGGAACTCAACTCACAAAGTTTACTATGGGACGGGGAACTCAACTCACAAAGTTTACTATGGGACGGGGAACTCAACTCACAAAGTTTACTATGGGACGGGGAACTCAACTCAAAAAGTTTTCTATGGGACGGGGAACTCAACTCACAAAGTTTACTATGAGACGGGGAACTCAACTCAAAAAGTTTACTATGAGACGGGGAACTCAACTCAAAAAGTTACTATGAGACGGGGAACTCAACTCACAAAGTTTACCATAGGACGGGGAACTCAAATATATCTTCATATTTTGCTCGGATAAGTTCCAGAACCTTATCAACAGGGACGCTTGTGAATAAGGAAGTACCAGCAAAACTAACCCTATTGCCTTTGTACTCAACTAGTTGTGTTTGGGAGGGTTGAGCTTTGGCTCTTTGTTCCCGGCTCTCGGGAGGCGGGTCTTGAATATGTTACTGGAGTTTAATTGATTGGTGAAATCAGAAGAGTGAACCAAATGAGAATCAGAGACGTCTCATTTGAGACTTGTCTAAGATTTTAGTAAGCCAAATTAAGAGTTAGTTTCCCCCCCCCCCCCTTTGAATTTTAGGGGAAGAAGGAATACGTGAATTATAGGGCGCAAGGGACAACCTTTTTGTGAACTTTAGGGAGTCGAAGCATATAAGGGAGAGTTGGGGGTTGTGAAGTGAGAACTCCCTTGCGTGTATCAACTCCCTAAAGTTATGGAAAAAGGTTGTCCCAACCGTTCCAGATACTCTCACGTATTCCTTCACCCACTTAAAAATATCTATATTTGACTTGCTAAAACTCTTGGACAATAAGTTGGTGTAATCTCTGATTCTCATTTGGCACTGAAAATACTGAATAAACTGGAGGATATTATTCCAGACTGCTTCTTTACAAGGTCCAGTGTAACTCACTCAAGGGGCAACAACTTCAAGCTCAACAACCCAAAATGTATGGCAAAAAACACATGTTTTTCTCCACCCATAAAGAAATAAACCATGGAGCCTACCTGCCTGAAGCTGTTCATGCAAAGACACAACTTCAGTTCAAAATTCAGCTAGAAAGTGTCCTCGGGAATAATGGCGGGACCTTAGACATATCATCCGCTTGTTGATGTCTCCATGTCCATACATATATGGACACACTCTCTCCTCCCCTGATCCCTTGTTTTTACAAAATACATTATACTTTAACTTGTAGGTCCAACGAGATCCTTCCCTGTCTCCCTAGACAAGAAGATGTTTAGCTATCCAAGCAGTCGTGGAGGCGGTTCCTGCCCGTCGCCTCCTCATGCCGTCCATGATAAAGCCTTCCACTCACATTGGGATGAAATCATGGAACACTGTTTATGGATATCTTTATTGGGTGTGGCATAAACATGAACATTAATGTTTTATATAGAACAGTATATAATAATTCTTCAGCCTTTGTATTTTATAGAGACTGCTTCTGTGTGTTGGTGAAGTTTGTCAAGGAACTTTAGTTGGGTCTGCCGTCTGTCGTGGAGTTTCCCCTTTGGAATGTTATTTGGGTCTTGCTTGGTATGTTATTGTGGTCTGTATTGATACGTTGGTTGGGTCTACCTTAGCATGCAAGGGGAGTCTTCCTTGAGGTTAAGGGGGGCGAACCTTGGGGTTATGGGGGCATAAATTGGTATGTTGAGTGTATCTGTAGAGGTATGTAAGTGGGGTCTGTCTTCGCGTGTTGGGGTCTGTTTCCATATGTTAGTTGGATCTGTCATGCTGGGGACTACATTGGTGTGTTGTTCAGGTTGGTGTTGGTATGTAACTTGGCCTTGGTGCGTTAGTGGGTGCCTGGGTGTGGTGGTGGAGGTGGTCAGGAGAGTGTGGAGGCTGCCTGGGTGTGGTGGTGGGGTTGGTCAGGAGAGTGTGGAGGCTGCCTGGGTGTGGTGGTGGAGGTGGAAGACGCTGGTGACTGTCTCAAGGTGACGGACGGTTCCCACAGTCCACCTGGAAAACATAAACAGTTACTTCAGGTTTGATAACTTTCCGTTCTTCACTTCCCTCAACTGTTCTTCTAAATCCTTCCCTGCCTCCTCCTCCTCCTCGCCTCACAAGGCCAGAGGGACGTACACACAACGTCTTAAGAAATACTACAATTGTATCTTAACGTCAATAAAACTGACAAAATACACAACGAAATCACACTAATGGGATGAGTATCACAGAGAGCCAGCGATGACGGTACTTGCATCTTACAAGTACTTATAGTAAAACGTGACAGTGTCAGACCACGAAGGAAGAACTGAAACAGGAGGTTCCTTAAGTACTTTCGTATGTAATAATACATCTTCAGAAAGAATCCTTATGAAGATGTATTATTAAATACGAAAGTACTTAAGCAAATTCTTGTTTCAATTCTTCCTTCTTGGTCTGTCATATATATATGTCGTACCTAGTAGCCAGAACGCAGTTCTTGCCCTACTATGCAAGGCCCGATTTGCCTAATAAGCCTAGTTTTCCTGAAATTATATATTTTCTCTATTTTTTTTCTTATGAAATGATAAAGCTACCCATTTCATTACGTATGAGATCAATTTTTTTTATTGGAGTTAAAATTAACGTAGATATATGACCGAACCTAACCAACCCTACCTAACGTAACCTAACCTATCTTTATAGATTTGGTTAGGTTAGGTAGCCGAAAAAGTTAGGTTAGGTTAGGTTAGGTAGTCGAAAAACAATTAATTCATGAAAACTTGGCTTATTAGGCAAATTGGGCATTGCATAGTAGGCTGAGAAGTGCGTTCTGGCTACTAGGTACGACATATATATAGATATATAGATATATATATATATATATATATATATATATATATATATATATATATATATATATATATCTGAAAACTCACACCCCAGAAGTGACTCGAACCCATACTCCCAGAAGCAACGCATCTGGTATGTACAAGACGCCTTAATCCACTTGACCATCACGACCGGACAAAATGAGGTGATAGCCGAGGCTATTTGAACCACCCCACCGCCGGCACTCGGATAGTTATCTTGGGCATAGCATTTTACCAAATCACCTCATTCTTTGGGGCAACACGTGAGGAACACAAATGCGAACAAGCCTGAATGGTCCCCAGGACATATGCAACTGAAAACTCACACCCCAGAAGTGACTCGAACCCATACTCCCAGAAGCAACGCATCTGGTATGTACAAGACGCCTTAATCCACTTGACCATCACGACCGGACAAAATGAGGTGATAGCCGAGGCTATTTGAACCACCCCACCGCCGGCACTCGGATAGTTATCTTGGGCATAGCATTTTACCAAATCACCTCATTCTTTGGGGCAACACGTGAGGAACACAAATGCGAACAAGCCTGAATGGTCCCCAGGACATATGCAACTGAAAACTCACACCCCAGAAGTGACTCGAACCCATACTCCCAGAAGCAACGCATCTGGTATGTACAAGACGCCTTAATCCACTTGACCATCACGACCGGACAAAATGAGGTGATAGCCGAGGCTATTTGAACCACCCCACCGCCGGCACTCGGATAGTTATCTTGGGCATAGCATTTTACCAAATCACCTCATTCTTTGGGGCAACACGTGAGGAACACAAATGCGAACAAGCCTGAATGGTCCCCAGGACATATGCAACTGAAAACTCACACCCCAGAAGTGACTCGAACCCATACTCCCAGAAGCAACGCATCTGGTATGTACAAGACGCCTTAATCCACTTGACCATCACGACCGGACAAAATGAGGTGATAGCCGAGGCTATTTGAACCACCCCACCGCCGGCACTCGGATAGTTATCTTGGGCATAGCATTTTACCAAATCACCTCATTCTTTGGGGCAACACGTGAGGAACACAAATGCGAACAAGCCTGAATGGTCCCCAGGACATATGCAACTGAAAACTCACACCCCAGAAGTGACTCGAACCCATACTCCCAGAAGCAACGCATCTGGTATGTACAAGACGCCTTAATCCACTTGACCATCACGACCGGACAAAATGAGGTGATAGCCGAGGCTATTTGAACCACCCCACCGCCGGCACTCGGATAGTTATCTTGGGCATAGCATTTTACCAAATCACCTCATTCTTTGGGGCAACACGTGAGGAACACAAATGCGAACAAGCCTGAATGGTCCCCAGGACATATCTCATTTTGTCCGGTCGTGATGGTCAAGTGGATTAAGGCGTCTTGTACATACCAGATGCGTTGCTTCTGGGAGTATGGGTTCGAGTCACTTCTGGGGTGTGAGTTTTCAGTTGCATATGTCCTGGGGACCATTCAGGCTTGTTCGCATTTGTGTTCCTCACGTGTTGCCCCAAAGAATGAGGTGATTTGGTAAAATGCTATGCCCAAGATAACTATCCGAGTGCCGGCGGTGGGGTGGTTCAAATAGCCTCGGCTATCACCTCATTTTGTCCGGTCGTGATGGTCAAGTGGATTAAGGCGTCTTGTACATACCAGATGCGTTGCTTCTGGGAGTATGGGTTCGAGTCACTTCTGGGGTGTGAGTTTTCAGTTGCATATGTCCTGGGGACCATTCAGGCTTGTTCGCATTTGTGTTCCTCACGTGTTGCCCCAAAGAATGAGGTGATTTGGTAAAATGCTATGCCCAAGATAACTATCCGAGTGCCGGCGGTGGGGTGGTTCAAATAGCCTCGGCTATCACCTCATTTTGTCCGGTCGTGATGGTCAAGTGGATTAAGGCGTCTTGTACATACCAGATGCGTTGCTTCTGGGAGTATGGGTTCGAGTCACTTCTGGGGTGTGAGTTTTCAGTTGCATATGTCCTGGGGACCATTCAGGCTTGTTCGCATTTGTGTTCCTCACGTGTTGCCCCAAAGAATGAGGTGATTTGGTAAAATGCTATGCCCAAGATAACTATCCGAGTGCCGGCGGTGGGGTGGTTCAAATAGCCTCGGCTATCACCTCATTTTGTCCGGTCGTGATGGTCAAGTGGATTAAGGCGTCTTGTACATACCAGATGCGTTGCTTCTGGGAGTATGGGTTCGAGTCACTTCTGGGGTGTGAGTTTTCAGTTGCATATGTCCTGGGGACCATTCAGGCTTGTTCGCATTTGTGTTCCTCACGTGTTGCCCCAAAGAATGAGGTGATTTGGTAAAATGCTATGCCCAAGATAACTATCCGAGTGCCGGCGGTGGGGTGGTTCAAATAGCCTCGGCTATCACCTCATTTTGTCCGGTCGTGATGGTCAAGTGGATTAAGGCGTCTTGTACATACCAGATGCGTTGCTTCTGGGAGTATGGGTTCGAGTCACTTCTGGGGTGTGAGTTTTCAGTTGCATATGTCCTGGGGACCATTCAGGCTTGTTCGCATTTGTGTTCCTCACGTGTTGCCCCAAAGAATGAGGTGATTTGGTAAAATGCTATGCCCAAGATAACTATCCGAGTGCCGGCGGTGGGGTGGTTCAAATAGCCTCGGCTATCACCTCATTTTGTCCGGTCGTGATGGTCAAGTGGATTAAGGCGTCTTGTACATACCAGATGCGTTGCTTCTGGGAGTATGGGTTCGAGTCACTTCTGGGGTGTGAGTTTTCAGTTGCATATGTCCTGGGGACCATTCAGGCTTGTTCGCATTTGTGTTCCTCACGTGTTGCCCCAAAGAATGAGGTGATTTGGTAAAATGCTATGCCCAAGATAACTATCCGAGTGCCGGCGGTGGGGTGGTTCAAATAGCCTCGGCTATCACCTCATTTTGTCCGGTCGTGATGGTCAAGTGGATTAAGGCGTCTTGTACATACCAGATGCGTTGCTTCTGGGAGTATGGGTTCGAGTCACTTCTGGGGTGTGAGTTTTCAGTTGCATATGTCCTGGGGACCATTCAGGCTTGTTCGCATTTGTGTTCCTCACGTGTTGCCCCAAAGAATGAGGTGATTTGGTAAAATGCTATGCCCAAGATAACTATCCGAGTGCCGGCGGTGGGGTGGTTCAAATAGCCTCGGCTATCACCTCATTTTGTCCGGTCGTGATGGTCAAGTGGATTAAGGCGTCTTGTACATACCAGATGCGTTGCTTCTGGGAGTATGGGTTCGAGTCACTTCTGGGGTGTGAGTTTTCAGTTGCATATGTCCTGGGGACCATTCAGGCTTGTTCGCATATATATATATATATATATATATATATATATATATATATATATATATATATATATATATATATATATATTTATTTATGTATATATAATGTTTGCGTGTGTATATGGAGCCACTGTGTACAGATCCGTCTTCCTCGAGGTTTATGGACATTTTATATATAGTTATTATGTAGATGATTTGTTTCTTCCAGATTTGAAATAATCTCTCGCTTGTGAATATGTTCATCTCTCGCTTGTGAATATGTTCATCTCTCGCTTGTGAATATGTTCATCTCTCGCTTGTGAATATGTTCATCTCTCGCTTGTGAATATGTTCATCTCTCGCTTGTGAATATGTTCATCTCTCGCTTGTGAATATGTTCATCTCTCGCTTGTGAATATGTTCATCTCTCGCTTGTGAATATGTTCATCTCTCGCTTGTGAATATGTTCGACTCGCTTTCGAACCTGAAGACTTAAATTAGATTTTTACTTACGAAATTTAGGAAAACTTAAAATTAGCATTTTTGACTCATTAATTACTAATATTGGGGATAAATTTTCTACATGAGTTTATCGTGAAATTACATTTACGTGATTTGATTTACATGATCTAAGTCTTTGTCCTTTGAACTATATAAACTGAATACAGTTAATTTTTTTCTAAATAAAGGCAACCTATTCTCGCATACAAAGACACAACCTCGTTAATCCAGCCACCAAACCCCCTGTTTATGAATGAAAAGCAGTTTACACACGACTCACAGCTGATGACGTCCGAACACTTCCGGAACAAGTGCTTCGCTCACGTCCTCTGTTCGAACCACAACGCTGTAAATGCTTCACCCACCTACTTCAAATACAAACAATCGCCAACAGAAGCTAAACTCCTAACCTGACCTACGCCAAATTATACATAGAAATTGTATGTATTTTTTATACTAATTTTTATGTATACTAATTAATATATAAGTTTATATATGAGAAGAAACCAATTTTTAATACACAGTATGTTAAAATGGATGAATGCGTTTGGTGAGGACGGCCGCTGCTTTAACCAGGCTAGTGTGAGGTCGGGTTGTCTGAGGACGGTCCACAGACGCATGTTGTTTCACTCTTGTGCTGCTATATGACACATGGCCTCTGTGTTGTGGAGTGAACAAATCCACAAGGGCCGTGACGAGGATTCGAACCTGCGTCCGAGAGCATCCCAGACGCTGCCTCGTCAGACTTCGAATCCTCGTCACAGCCCTTGAGGATTTGTTCATTTGATGCATCTCGCAATTGTGATTTCTGTGTGTAGAGTTGTGGAGTGTTTCCTTGGGGGCTGGAGGACTGATGTTGTCACGGTGACGTGTCATGTCTTCCCGCCCAGACGCCCTCAGTCCCTGGCGTTGACGTCTGCTGCCAGTGATGACTATAACGGCATCACCGACGCCCTCTTTGACATTTTGGAGCTCGTGGAGGACGTAACTGGCCTCCAGGTCCTCAGGAATAACAAGGTTTGTGCTCAAGTTTGTCGACGGTGACTTTTGGGGCAGTTTTGGGAGAACAATAAAGGTCAAGATACCAGGTTGACAGGTGGACGGGATTCGGGGTACTCATTCTGGCAGTTAGCGATGCACCATTTGTACTATCTAACAATGCTCTGCAACATGTGCTTAGATGCATAGCATCTAAGGTGGTGGGAGGGAGTTAGTGGGGGACGGAGGGGGAGGGGGCGTGACTGGGAGGGTCGTGGAATACATACAGGGGGGGGGGATGGGGGTGTTGTGGTGGGGGTGTTGTGATGTGGGTGTGGAGACGGGGGGGGGGGGGACTGAGGGGGAATCATGGTCTGCGTGTACACAGTTGTAGATGAGACCCCTGGGATATATATAATTGGAATCCGCAAGTATGGGGCTCACCCCTCCTAGTGTGGGGCTCACCCCTCCTAGTATGGGGCTCACCCCTCCTAGTATGGGGCTCACCCCTCCTAGTGTGGGGCTCCCCCTCCTAGTATGGGGCTCACCCCTCCTAGTATGGGGCTCACCCCTCCTAGTATGGGGCTCACCCCTCCTAGTGTGGGGCTCACCCCTCCTAGTGTGGGGCTCACCCCTCCTAGTGTGGGGCTCACCCCTCCTAGTGTGGGGCTCACCCCTCCTAGTGTGGGGCTCACCCCTCCTAGTGTGGGGCTCACCCCTCCTAGTGTGGGGCTCACCCCTCCTAGTGTGGGGCTCACCCCTCCTAGTGTGGGGCTCACCCCTCCTAGTGTGGGGCTCACCCCTCCTAGTGTGCGGCTCACCCCTCCTAGTGTGGGGCTCACCCCACTAGTGTGGGGCTCACCCCCCTAGTGTGGGGCACACCCCCCTAGTGTGGGGCTCACCCTCCTGGTGTGGGGCTCACCCCTCCTGGTGTGGGGCTCACCCCTCCTAGTGTGGGGCTCACCCCCCTAGAGTGGGGATCACCCCCTCTAGTGTGGAGCTCACCCCCTCTAGTGTGGGGCTCACCCCCTCTAGTGTGGGGCTCACCCCCTCTAGTGTGGGGCTCACCCCCTCTAGTGTGGGGCTCACCCCCTCTAGTGTGGGGCTCACCCCCTAGTGAGGGGCTCACCCCCCTAGTGAGAGGCTCGCCTCCCTAGTGTCGGGCTCACCCCCCCTAGTGGGGCTCATGCCTTTTTGTGGGGCTCACCCCCTCTAGTGCGGGGCTCACCCCGTCTAGTGTGGGGCCCACCCCCCTAGTGTGGGGCTCACCCCCTCTAGTGTGGGTCTCACCCCCTCTAGTGTGGGTCTCACCCCCTAGAGTGGGGATCACCCCCTAGTGTGGGGCTCACCCCCTCTAGTGTGGGGCTCACCCCCCTAGAGTGGGGATCACCCCCTAGTGTGGGGCTCACCCCCCTAGTGTGGGGCTCACCCCCTCTAGTGTGGGGCTCACCCCCTCTAGTGTGGGGCTCACCCCCTCTAGTGTGGGGCTCACCCCCCTAGTGTGGGGCTCACCCCCCTAGTGTGGGGCTCACCCCCCTAGTGTGGGGCTCACCCTCTCTAGTGTGGGGCTCACCCCCCTAGAGTGGGGATCACCACCTAGTGTGGGGCTCACCCCCCTAGAGTGGGGCTCACCCCCCCTAGTGTGGGGCTCACCCCTCTTGTGTGGGGCTAACCCCCCCTAGTGTGGGGCTCACCCCCTCTAGTGTGGGGCTAACCCCCCCTAGTGTGGGGCTCACCCCCTCTAGTGTGGGGCTCACCCCCGTAATGTGGGGCTCACCCCCCGTAGTGTGGGGCTCACCCCCCTAGTGTGGGGCTCACCCCCTCTAGTGTGGTGCTAACCCTCCCCCTAGTGTGGGGCTAACCCTCCCCCTAGTGTGGGGCTCACCCCCTCTAGTGTGGGGCTCACCCCGCTAGTGTGGGGATCACCCCCTAGTGTGGGGCTCACCCCCCTAGTGTGGGGCTCACCCCCCTAGTGTGAGGCTCGCCTCCCTAGTGTGGGGCTCACCCCCCCCCTAGTGGAGCTCATCCCCTTTTGTAGGGCTCACCCCCCTAGTGTGGGGCTCACCCCCCTAGTGTGGGGCTCACCCCCCTAGTGTGGGGCTCACCCCCTCTAGTGTGGGGCTCACCCCCTCTAGTGTGGGGCTCACCCCCTCTAGTGTGGGGCTCACCCCCCTAGTGTGGGGCTCACCCCCCTAGTGTGGGGCTCACCCCCCTAGTGTGGGGCTCACCCTCTCTAGTGTGGGGCTCACCCCCCTAGAGTGGGGATCACCACCTAGTGTGGGGCTCACCCCCCTAGAGTGGGGCTCACCCCCCCTAGTGTGGGGCTCACCCCTCTTGTGTGGGGCTAACCCCCCCTAGTGTGGGGCTCACCCCCTCTAGTGTGGGGCTAACCCCCCCTAGTGTGGGGCTCACCCCCTCTAGTGTGGGGCTCACCCCCGTAATGTGGGGCTCACCCCCCGTAGTGTGGGGCTCACCCCCCTAGTGTGGGGCTCACCCCCTCTAGTGTGGTGCTAACCCTCCCCCTAGTGTGGGGCTAACCCTCCCCCTAGTGTGGGGCTCACCCCCTCTAGTGTGGGGCTCACCCCGCTAGTGTGGGGATCACCCCCTAGTGTGGGGCTCACCCCCCTAGTGTGGGGCTCACCCCCCTAGTGTGAGGCTCGCCTCCCTAGTGTGGGGCTCACCCCCCCCCCTAGTGGAGCTCATCCCCTTTTGTAGGGCTCACCCCCCTAGTGTGGGGCTCACCCCCCTAGTGTGGGGCTCACCCCCCTAGTGTGAGGCTCGCCTCCCTAGTGTAGGGCTCACCCCCCCCCTAGTGGAGCTCACCCCCTAGTGTGGGGCTCACCCCCTCTAGTGTGGGGCTCACCCCCTCTAGTGTGGGGCTCACCCCCTCTAGTGTGGGGCTCACCCCCTCTAGTGTGGGGCTCACGCCCCTAGTGTGGGGCTCACCCCCCTAGTGAGAGGCTCGCCTCCCTAGTGTGGGGCTCACCCCCCCCCTAGTGGAGCTCATCCCCTTTTGTAGGGCTCACCCCCCTAGTGTGGGGCTCACCCCCCTAGTGTGGGGCTCACCCCCCTAGTGTGAGGCTCGCCTCCCTAGTGTGGGGCTCACCCCCCCCCCTAGTGGAGCTCACCCCCTAGTGTGGGGCTCACCCCCTCTAGTTTGGGGCTAACCCCCCCTAGTGTGGGGCTCACCCCGTCTAGTGTGGGGCCCACCCCCCTAGTATGGGGCTCACCCCCTCTAGTGTGGGTCTCACCCCCCTAGAGTGGGGATCACCCCTTAGTGTGGGGCTCACCCCCTCTAGTGTGGGGCTCACCCCCCTAGAGTGGGGATCACCCTCTAGTGTGGGGCTCACCCCCTCTAGTGTGGGGCTCACCCCCTCTAGTGTGGGGCTCACCCCCTCTAGTGTGGGGCTCACCCCCCTAGTGTAAGGCTCACCCCCCTAGTGTGGGGCTCACCCCCTCTAGTGTGGGGCTCACCCCCCCTAGAGTGGGGATCACCACCTAGTGTGGGGCTCACCCCCCCTAGAGTGGGGCTCACCCCCCTCTAGTGTGGGGCTCACCCCCTCTTGTGTGGGGCTAACCCCCCCTAGTGTGGGGCTCACCCCCTCTAGTGTGGGGCTCACCCCCCTAGAGTGGGGATCACCCCCTAGTGTGGGGCTCACCCCCTCTAGTGTGAGGCTAACCCCCCCCTAGTGTGGGGCTAACCCCCCCCTATTGTGGGGTTCACCCCCTCTAGTGTGGGGCCCACCCTCTAGTGTGGGGCTCACCCCCTCTAGTGTGGGGCTCACCCCTCTAGTGTGGGGCTCACCCCCCTAGTGTGAGGCTCACCCCCCTAGTGTGGGGATTAACCCCCCTAGTGTGGGGATTAACCCCCCTAGTGTGGAGATTAACCCCCTAGTGTGAGGATTAACCCCCCTAGTGTGGGGATCACCTTCCCTAGTATGGGGCTCATCGCCCAATTGTGAGGCTCACCTCCCCTAGTGTGGGGCTCACCCCCCTAGTGTGGGGCTCACCCCCTAGTGTGGGGCTCACCTCCCTAGTGTGGGGCTCACCCCCCTAGTGTGGGGCTCACCCCTCAGTGTGGGGCTCACCCCTTAGTGTAGGGATCACCCCTTAGTGTGAGGCTCACCCCCCCTAGTGTGGGGCTCACCCCCCCTAGTGTGGGGCTCACCCCCCTAGTGTGGGGCTCACCGTCCCTAGTGTGGGGCTCACCCCCTAGTGTGGGGCTCACCCCCTAGTGTGGGGCTCACCCCCACTAGTGTGGTGCTCACCCCCACTAGTGTGGGGCTCACCCCCACTAGTGTGGGGCTCACCCCCCCTAGTGTGGGGCTCACCCCCCCTAGTGTGGGGCTCACCCCCTAGTGTGGGGCTCACCCCCTAATGTGGGGCTCACCCCGTAGTGTGGGGCTCACCCCCCTAGTGTGGGGCTCACCCCCCTAGTGTTGGGCTCACCCCCTAGTGTGTGGCTTATCCCCCCTAGTGTGAAGCTCACCCCCTAGTGTGGGGCTCACCCCCTAGTGTGGGGCTCACCGCCACTAATGTGGTGCTCACCCCCACTAGTGTGGGGCTCACCCCCACTAGTGTGGGGCTCACCCCCACTAGTGTGGGGCTCACCCCCACTAGTGTGGGGCTCACCCCCCCTAGTGTGGGGCTCACCCCCCCTAGTGTGGGGCTCACCCCCTAGTGTGGGGCTCACCCCCTAGTGTGGGGCTCACCCCGTAGTGTGGGGCTCACCCCCCTAGTGTGGGGCTCACCCCCCTAGTGTTGGGCTCACCCCCTAGTGTTGGGCTCACCCCCTAGTGTGGGGCTCACCCCCACTAGTGTGGGGCTCACCCCCCCTAGTGTGGGGCTCACCCCCCCTAGTGTGGGGCTCACCCCCTAGTGTGGGGCTCACCCCGTAGTGTGGGGCTCACCCCCCTAGTGTTGGGCTCACCCCCTAGTGTGGGGCTCACCCCCCTAGTGTGGGGCTCACCCCCCTAGTGTTGGGCTTATCCCCCTAGTGTGTGGCTTATCCCCCTAGTGTGAAGCTCACCCCCCTAGTGTGGGGCTCATCCCCCCCTAGTGTGGGGCTCATCCCCCCCCCTAGTGTGGGGCTCATCCCCCTAGTGTGGGGCTCATCCCCCTAGTGTGGGGCTCACCCCCCTAGTGTGGGGGCTCACCCCCCTAGTGTGGGACTCATCCCCCCTAGTGTGGGGCTTATCCCTCCCTAGTGTGGGGCTTATCCCCCCTAGTGTGAAGCTCACCCCCCTAGTGTGGGGCTCACCCCCCTAGTGTGGGGCTCACCCCCCTAGTGTGGGCTCACTCCCCCTAGTGTGGGGCTCACCCCCCTAATGTGAGGCTCATCCCCCCTAGTGTGGGGCTCACCCCCCTAGTGTGGGGCTCACCCCCCCCTAGTGTGGAGCTCACCCCCCTAGTGTGGGGCTCAGCCCCCTAGTGTGGGGCTCACCCCCCCTAGTGTTTGACTCACCCCCCCCCTCTAGTGTGGGGCTCACCCCCCCCTAGTGTGGGGCTCACCCCCCCCGTGTGGTGGTGGTATAGTGCACATGATCTTATCCTTGACAACTGTCTCTCTTGCTTGTCGTTTTCATGTATGTGAAAACGGACAGCTGTGGACATCTTCAAGGTGAAAACCTGATAGTTTTCTTCAAGGAGTGCTGGACCAACCTGGCTGTGGTGGGTATGTGGGCCTGCGGGCCGCTCCAAGCAACAGTCTGGTGGACCAATCTCTCACAAGTCAAGCCTGGCCTCGGGCCGGGCTTGGGGAGTAGAAGAACTCCCAGAACCCCATCAAGCAGCCATATATATCTGCCCAAATCGCTATGCATGTTAATGACTTTGCAAGACTGTAAACACATATATACCAATATTATGAAATCTCACCAACCCATTTGTACCTCCTTGTAAATAAATTACTGTTACCTCCCCCTGGCACCCTGTCAACCCCCCAAGCTGTCAACCTGTGGCACACCCTACACCCTTCACCTGGTCAGGAAAGTTGCAGATGTAGAGGGTGGCGTCAAACAGGAGGCCACCTGGGCACGGCATCTGCAAGGCCACACCTTCGTCCACACACTCGCAGAAGTTGGAGCAGTTGGACGGGTTGGGGAAGACCTCCCCGGGCAACTCGGGACACTGGATCGAGATCTCCTCCACGCACTGCTCTTGGGCCAGTATGGCCAGAGAACTCACCGCCAGCAGCGCCACCGTCAGCTCCAGACGCCAGGTCCTCATCTGTGGGTACTGGTCTGTTGTGAGATGCGTGGGGCATGGGAGGAGGGATTGTCCCCATAATGGGGAGTGGATAGCAGCCGAGGTTGTTACGAAATGGGAACTGGGGAGGGGGGCAGATTGGGGAGGTAACTGAATGGGGAGTAGAGGGCTGGAGAGGTTGTTACATAGTCCTTACTGGAGGTCAGAACAAGATGTGTTTAGTAATATCTTTTCAATCACCTGTAACCTTGAAGACATGATCTTGGTTGCTTTAATACAATATATATATATATATATATATATATATATATATATATATATATATATATATATATATATATATATATATATATATATATATAATGTTGTGGGAAATTTCTCACAGTAGCTAACCATGTTAATACAATATGCAAATAAATTATTGCTGATTTGTGTCAGATAAATATTATACAAATATAAGTTAGTGATAACGACAGAGCATGAGTGACTTTACACACACAAACCACAATTGTGTGATATATCAAATGAACCAATCCACAAGGGCTTTGATCAGGGCTCGAATCTATGAGCTGTACCTCTACCATGTCGTGGTACAGTGGACTAGAGTGCGTCTGGGAACACCCAGCGCATAGGTTCGAGCCCTCATCACGGCTCCTGTGGATGTGATCAATGAGGACTTTGTTCCAGAGAACAGGATTAATATTCCCCGCGTCGCCTGCATCTCGTCGCAAAATGAATTTAGCTAAATTGAGATTAAAATCCTCAAGCTCCGGACTGTAAATATAATATAAACAGTTTTCTAAATTAACTGAATTATCAATTATAAAATGAAACAAACTCCTCCTTGTGAGGCTTAATAAAACACTTAAGGGAGGACTCCGTTAAGCGGAGCAGGAGGCGCCATTATAGAGACCTGTGTGGAAGGAACTATCAGGGACGTCTCCTTGGACGGTCGGGGATTGAACGCCGACCTGCTTGCAGGTAGACCGTCGCTCTACCGTCCAGTCTAAGTGGCTGGCAGAGGCAGAGTGAGCCTGTCGCCGGCCATGATAGTGTGCTATTGACTGCTACACCTAGGGGAGTGCGCATCACCGGTCATTCACGCAGTATTGAATTACTGACAATTATTTATAGCAAAATAGGCAAAATAGAGAATAGCAAAAACAGATAAGCAAAATAGAGAATAGCCTTGATAATTTGGAGAACCCGATACCTGATATTATCTTCCTAGGTGACTTCAACTTGCTTAGTCTCAGGTGGAAAATAGCAAACAATAATATTATACCAGGAAATCTATCAGGACCTAACCAACCACAGATTAGAGAACTACTTAGATTCTGTGACAAATTTTCACTCAATCAGCAGATATCGGAGCCAACGAGAAATGAAAATATTCTAGATCTGGTCTTTACGAACAATGAAGACATCAGAGACATTACGATATCAGATACCACATACTCAGATCACAAACTCATTGAAGTGCAAACTACCATCAATACTCGGACTAGACCTAAAGCGTTGATAAAGCGAGAGGGGCTATTCAGTAAATTCAATTTTAATAATAAAAGGATAGACTGGGAGATAATAAACAGGGAACTTACAAACATTCCATGGGGAACTGTTCTAAATAATACAAGTCCTACAGAAGGAATAGAAAAACTGACTTCAGAAGCGTATCAAGTCTGTCTGAAACATGTTCCTTTGAGGAAAGCCAGAAAGAGATCTAACGTAGAAAGAGAACGCAGACGACACTATAAACGCAGGAAAAAAATAACGGAACTGCTTATGCAGACACGAATTTCCCGTCAAAGAAGGAATAATTTAAATAGGGAGATTGAAGAAATCGAGCGGAAATTGAAACACTCATATGAAACTGAAGAAAGGCAGTTAGAACAGAAAGCAATTCAGGAAATAAAGAAAAATCCAAAATATTTCTTCTCATATGCGAAATCAAAAGCAAAAACCACTGCCAGTATTGGACCTATTCGTACAAGTGAAGGTTCATACACGGAGGATGACAAAGAAATTAGTGAAATCCTAAAAAAGCAGTATGAGGACATGTTTAGCACTCCAATAAACAACATGAAGGTGGAAGATCCAGACAATTTCTTTATGCGGGATATTCAAACCCCTGTAAATATAACTGATATAAACACGAGCGCACTAAATTTTGAAAAAGAAATTGAAAACATGCCCATGCACTCGGCCCCAGGTCCAGATTCATGGAATTCAATATTTATAAAGAAATGCAAAGTGCCGGTAGCACAGGCACTCAGTATAGTGTGGAGGAAGAGCTTGGACACGGGGGAGATACCAGATGCACTTAAAGTAGCAGGCATAGCCCCTCTACACAAGGGAGGGAGCAAAGCATTGGCAAAAAATTATAGACCAGTTGCACTAACATCGCACATCATAAAAGTATTTGAGAGAGTGATTAGGAGTCAGGTCACCAATTTCATGGAGGCCAATGACCTACACAACCCAGGCCAACATGGATTTCGAGCGGGAAGATCGTGCCTCTCACAGCTACTTGAGCACTACGACAAAGTCACTGAGGCATTAGAAGAGAAACAGAATGCTGATGTGATATACACGGACTTCGCAAAGGCTTTCGATAAATGTGACCATGGCGTGATAGCACACAAAATGAAGTCAATGGGAATAACCGGTAAAGTAGGACGCTGGATACTCAGTTTTCTGCCAAACAGGACTCAGCGAGTAACTGTCAACCATATAAAATCTAGTCCAAGTGCAGTGAAAAGCTCTGTACCTCAGGGTACAGTCCTTGCACCGCTGCTTTTCCTTATTCTCATATCAGATATAGACAAAAATACAAGTCACAGCTTCGTATCATCCTTTGCAGATGACACAAAAATCAGTATGAAAATTACCTCGGCTGAGGACATTGAAAAACTTCCAGCTGATATTAATAAAGTTTTCGACTGGGCATCAGAAAATAACATGATGTTTAACAGTGATAAATTCCAGGTACTCAGGTACGGTAAAAATGAGGACCTTAAACATAATACAGAGTACAAAACACAATCAAATGTACCCATAGTAGGAAAACAGCATGTAAAGGATTTGGGAATAATAATGTCTGACGACCTAACGTTTAAGGAGCATAACCAAGCAAATATTGCGACAGCCAGAAAAATGATAGGATGGATTACGAGAACTTTCAAATCCAGGGATCCCATCACAATGGTTGTACTCTTCAAGTCACTTGTGTTGTCCCGTCTTGAGTACTGCTCAGTACTCACTTCCCCCTTCAGAGCAGGAGAGATTGCTGAAATAGAGGGAATACAGAGAACATATACGGCACGCATAGATGCAATAAAGCACCTAAATTATTGGGATCGTCTCAAAGCCCTCCAAATGTACTGACTAGAAAGAAGACGAGAGAGATATCAAATAATATACACCTGGAAGATACTGGAGGGCCAAGTACCAAATCTACACAGTAAAATAACAACGTACTGGAGTGAACGACATGGAAGAAAATGTAGAATAGAACCAATGAAGAGCAGAGGTGCCATAGGCACAATCAGAGAACACTGTATAAACATCAGAGGTCCGCGGTTGTTCAACGTCCTCCCAGCAAGCATAAGAAATATTGCCGGAACAACCGTGGACATTTTCAAGAGGAAACTAGATTTATTCCTCCAAGGAGTGCCGGACCAACCGGGCTGTGGTGGGTATGTGGGCCTGCGGGCCGCTCCAAGCAACAGCCTGGTGGACCAAACTCTCACAAGTCGAGCCTGGCCTCGGGCAGGGCTTGGGGAGTAGAAGAACTCCCAGAACCCCATCAACCAGGTATCAACCAGGTAACCAGGTATTTCTTTGTGCCAGTAGTCGTTATACCGCGGGAGAACAAGGACTAATGCTTATTGATAATTAAATATCTTACATGTCACAAGTCTACTTGAAATGTGTGAGCATCTTACACGCTGTGAGATTTTTTTATTTTTGAGATATATAGAAGAGTTGTTACATTCTTGTAGAGCCACTAGTACGCGTAGCGTTGCGGGCAGGTCCCTGGAATACGACCCCCGCCGCGAAGAATCGTTGTTACAACCATGTACACATTTTACTGTTGCGTTAAACAGAGGCTACAGTTAAGGATTTGCGCCCAGTAAATCCTCACCGGCCAGGATACGAACCCAGGCCAAAGCGCTCGCGGAACGCCAGGCGAGTGTCTTACCACTACACCACGGAGACTGTTTCTTGGTTCTATCATGGCGGGTAAATTGTGACTACATGACACTGTGACTGAGGCGGTACCTCCCTCCACCACCACCACCACTACTACCACCACTACCACCACCACCACCATGCCTGCATCACCCGTCCAGGGCGGCCTACATGGGTCTGAGGAAGGGTCTGAGGGAGGGTCTGAGGGAGGGTCTGAGGGAGGGTCTGAGGGAGGATCTGAGGGAGGGTCTGAGGGAGGGTCTGAGGAAGGGTCTGAGGGAGGGTCTGAGGGAGGGTCTGAGGGAGGGTCTGAGGGAGGGTCTGAGGGAGGGTCTGAGGGAGGGTCTGAGGAAGGGTCTGAGGAAGGGTCTGAGGGAGGGTCTGAGGAAGGGACTGAGGGAGGGTCTCAGGAAGGGTCTGAGGGAGGGTCTGAGGGAGGGTCTGAGGAAGGGCCTGAGGGAGGGTCTGAGGGAGGGTCTGAGGGAGGGGTTTGAGGGAGGGTCTGAGGAAGGGTCTGAGGAAGGGACTCGGGAAGGGACTGAGGGAGGGTCAGGTTATCTTGAGGTTATCTTGAGATGATTTCGGGGCTTTAGTGTCCCCGCGGCCCGGTCCTCGACCAGGCCTCCACCCCCAGGAAGCAGGCCGTGACAGCTGACTAACTCCCAGGTACCTATTTACTGCTAGGTAACAGGGGCGTTCAGGGTGAAAAAAACTTTTGCCCATATGTTTCTGCCTCGTGCGGGAATCGAACCCGCGCCACAGAATTACGAGTCCTGCGCGCTATCCACCAGGCCTGGACTGAGGAAGGGACTGAGGGAGGGTCTGAGGAAGGGTCTGAGGAAGGGTCTGAGGGAGGGTCTGAGGGAGGGTCTGAGGAAAGGTCTGAGGAAGGTTCTGAGGGAGGGTCTGAGGGAGGGTCTGAGGGAGGGTCTGAGAAAAGGTCTGAGGGAGGGTCTGAGAAAGGGTCTGAGGAAGGGATTGAGGGAGGGTCTGAGGAAGGGTCTGAGGAAGGGTCTGAGGGAGGGCCTGAGGGTCTGAGGGAGGGCCTGAGGAAGGGTCTGAGGGAGGGTCTGAGGGAGGGTCTGAGGAAGGTTCTGAGGGAGGGTCTGAGGAAGGGTCTGAGGGAGGGCCTGAGGGTCTGAGGGAGGGCCTGAGGGTCTGAGGGAGGAACTGAGGGAAGGCCTGAGGAAGGGTCTGAGGAAGGGTCTGAGGAAGGGTCTGAGGAAGGGTCTGAGGGAGGGTCTGAGGAAGGGGCTGAGGAAGGGTCTGAGGGAAGGCCTGAGGGAGGGTCTTAGTGTTCACTGACCACCACACACAACTACGACAGCTTAGACTGTTCCATAACTCTAACAACCAAGAGAAGTAATATAACCCAATATAATATACCTTAACCCATTAATTACTGTGTAAACAAATCCCACGAGAGTTCCAGCGTTTAATTAAGGTATGACCAAATATAATAATATAACTCCCAACATGTGTGAAGGAAACTTTACTATTGAAACCAAGTTAAACTAACAAGTTCCCCCACATATGTATTAGAGTTTGGGTACATATAAACAGAAGCTGCGTCGTATTTATCTATGTACTTATGGTATCTATTACTTAGCCTATGGCCAGAATGTTATCCCTGAACTAAACCACACAGCTGGACAATACCGATGACGTTTTTTCTTAAAAGAATCTAGTGGCAAATGAGCTATAGAAGAGGTCCCCAGGGCGGCTGTGATTATACCAGGGGTCCCTGGGTCCACCGTGGCCATGTCTGGGAGTCCCCGGGAGCAGGGACTTTATTAGGGGGGGAGGTCTCCGGGGGCCCCTTGCTTATCTGTATCAAGATTTAGGCCAATTCATTTTTCTGTTACAGGCTTTATCGCGGTTCATTTACCCATATCAGTCTTCAGCCCTATTCACCTATCAGTTACAAGTTTTATCCCTATTCACTTATCTGCATCAAGCTTTTGCCCAATTCACTTATTCATAGTAAGCTTCAGTCTAATTCACTTTTTTTTTTTTTTTTTTTTTTTTGAGATACATTCTTGTAGAGCCACTAGTACGCGTAGCGTTGCGGGCAGGTCCCTGGAATACGATCCCCGCCGCGAAGAATCCTTGTTACAACCAAGTACACATTTTACTGTTGCGTTAAACAGAGGCTACAGTTAAGGATCGGTGCCCAGTCAATCCTCCCCGGCCAGGATACGAACCCAGGCCAAAGCGCTCGCGGAACGCCAGGCGAGTGTCTTACTACTTCTCCACTTGGACAGTGAATAAGAGTGACTGAAGACGACTGTGAACTATGTCTGGGTATGTCAGCTGGCCTCAACATTGTTACGAAATTGGGCTGAAGTTTCATGCCAGTGAATTGGCTCCATCTTGGTACGGATAAGTGAATTAGGCTGAAAATTGATAAGGAAAAAAAGAATCGGGGCCATACTTGATTCTGGGTAAGGAGTTGAGCTGAATCATGATACGAAGAAGTGAATTAGACTGAAGCTTACTATGAATAGTCTTCATCAGTTTCCGTGGTGTAGTGGTAAGACACTCGCCTGGCGTTCCGCGAGCGTTTTGGCCTGGGTTCGTATCCTGGCCGGGGAGGATTGACTGGGCACCAATCCTTAACTGTAGCCTCTGTTTACCTAACAGTAAAATGGGTACCTGGTTGTTAAACCACTTGCCGGGTCGCATCCCAGGGAACCTAGGGTTAAGGACCTGCCCGCAACGCTGCGCGTGCTGGTGGCTCTACAAGAATGCAACAACTCTTGTATATATAAATAAATAAGTAAATAATATATATGAATAAATAAAAATTAGTAGCCAGTGACAAAGACTGTGAGGAGCTGGACGGTGGAAGTGGACTCTCTCAATGGTGACCACAACACAGGTACTTACCACACACATTATGTTATCTACCTCTCTTCCTTCTCCTTCCTTCTTGAAGGAAGGAGTCTCTTCCTTCATGACAGTGGCTCATACTGCTATGACAGTGACTCACACACCACCATGACAGTGACTCACACACACCACCATGACAGTGACTCACACACACACCACCATGACAGTGACTCACACACACACCACCATGACAGTGACTCACACACACACCACCATGACAGTGACACACACACACCACCATGACAGTGACACACACACACCACCATGACAGTGACACACACACCACCATGACAGTGACTCACACACACACACCACCATGACAGTGACACACACACACACACCACCATGACAGTGACACACACACACACACCACCATGACAGTGACACACAGTGACACACACACACACACACCACCATGACAGTGACACACAGTGACACACACACACACACACCACCATGACAGTGACACACACACACACACACCACCATGACAGTGACACACACACACACACACCACCATGACAGTGACACACACACACACACACACACACCACCATGACAGTGACACACACACACACACACACACACCACCATGACAGTGACACACACACACACACACCACCATGACAGTGACACACACACACACACACACCACCATGACAGTGACACACACACACACACACACACCACCATGACAGTGACACACACACACACACACACACCACCATGACAGTGACACACACACACACACACACCACCATGACAGTGACACACACACACACACACCACCATGACAGTGACACACACACACACACCACCATGACAGTGACACACACACACACACACCACCATGACAGTGACACACACACACACCACCATGACAGTGACACACACACACACACACCACCATGACAGTGACACACACACACACACACCACCATGACAGTGACACACACACACACACACACCACCATGACAGTGACACACACACACACACACACCACCATGACAGTGACACACACACACACACACACCACCATGACAGTGACACACGCACACCACCATGACAGTTACTCACACACACCACCATGACAGTGACACACACACACCACCATGACAGTGACACACACACACACCATGACAGTGACACACACACACACACCACCATGACAGTGACACACACACACACACACCACCATGAGAATGCCTGACCTTTGCAGGTGTGGGAGTGAAGGTATTGACAGGTGTGGGAGTGAAGGTGTAGACAGGAGCGAGGTGTACTCAGTAGAGCAGCAGCCTGGTATATGGAACACCTCGGGGCAGCCACTTCAATAAGTACTCGTCTCCATGAAGCCTGGGAACCACCACCTGAATGGTTCAGAAAACTGTAATTTTTCTAAGGTTACTGGTGTCGCCTCTCCCACCACCCATCTCAAGGAGGTTGGCTTGACGTGGGGATGTTGTGGTGGTGGTCCAGTTAATTACGCACCTCGAGTTTCCCCAGGTGTGGGGGATTTTAACCCATTATTGTGGTCCTCACTGCTTCACCTCACTCTGTTGGAAATTTCCTACACCCCAATTACCAACCCTTAGCACAGCACAATGTGTTTTCCTAACCTTGTGTTAGGAAAATAACTTTATTAATAATATTACATTTTGCCCCAAACGCTATGCGTACTAGTGGCTTTAGGTATTGTATGTACTATCTCTATCTTTAAATCCAACATTATGGAACTCAATGTATGTTCCTTTACCCGAATAAAAAAAATCTAAATCTAAATCTAAATCTAATCTAATCTACATGCTAGTGCGGGAACGTGACAAATGTGTCCTACTATTCCTGGCGGGCTGTTGCCTCAGCCCTACGGTAACATTCTTTATTTTATTCTAAATTAAACCAAGTTAAAAATCTGCTTTATTTGCGTTGTAAGTTTGATTGGAAATTGATATAATTTAGCTAGAAAAAATTATACCTCCATCCCAAGGTGAAATTTCCACACCTGTCGCCAGTCTATTCACGGTTGTAATAAGAGTCACGTCACGTATGCAACACTCCGTATATGTGATAAACTACACACTCTTCGATCTAGTGTTGTGAACATTTAAAGATTGTTCTCTGGTGTTTGATGTAAATTATTAGGGCGTATAATGATGTTAATACTGTCTTGTTAGTGAACAAGATGAAATTTAAGTAACGTGACTTATTTCTCGAGTTTTCTCGGAGGGGGGGGGGGGGGGGAGGGAAGCTACTTGCTCAGAGCGACACACATCAACAACAGCTCAGACAGGTCCCGGCTGGAGCTAGCGAATTAATTAGTATCGTGTAATATTGGAGCCATCCGAAGTGCTGTGACTCCAAGACTTTACTGTTATCTCCAGATACCACCTTAATACATTTCCGGTCAGTTGATTAGAACTTAAGTAGAGATTTATGGCCATATTTTTCATTTTTAACCGGTCCTTAAAACGCTTGGGAACCACAACTCCCACAGTAAGTTTAATTCCATATAGGAAACTATTTCTTTCATTTGAATTAAGTGAAAGGAAATATATGCGTTGCAGTAGTTAAGGTGTTTGCTTTCCTCAGGGTGGAGAGAGTCAATTGAGAGCGAACCGCTTTAATTTACAGTTACCAGTGGACTAGACGCCACCAAAAGGGAGGTGACAGGTTGACTGATTGTCTGGACATTCTCTGGATGAGATGTAAGCAAACCGACTCGGCAGCTAAGCCCTTCTTATTCAATAACTAATATTCGTAGTTAGCCTACTAATTCTACATGAGTAATTATTATTTACTATATTTCCTCATTATAATATTACAAGGTTGGTTTAGCATTATAAATCAACCTCCCAATATATTGTGTAAGTGGTAATACCCAGCAGTAACAAATCAATCATACAGTCCACTAAATTATTATACTATATAACGAAATACCTACTGGAAAATTCCCACACACTCACCCCTTAGGCTCTTAGCTGTCACCCACACCACCACCCATGGACCACCACCCCACAACCCCTAGGCTCCGTCACCACCACCCATGGACCACCACCCCACAACCCCTAGGCTCCGTTACCACCACTTATGGACCACCACCCCACAACCCCTAGGCTCCGTCACCACCACCCATGGACCACCACCCCCCCCCCAAGTCCTAGGCTCCGTCACCACCACCCATGGACCACCACCCCACAACCCCTAGGCTCCGTCACCACCACCCATGGACCACCCCCCCCCCAAGTCCTAGGCTCTGTCACCACCACCCATGGACCACCACCCCACAAGTCCTAGGCTCTGTCAGTACAACCCATGGACAACCACCCCACAAGTCCTAGGCTCTGTCACCACCACCCGTGGACCCCCCCCCCCAAGTCCTAGGCTCTGTCACCACCACCCATGGACCCCCCCCCCCCAAGTCCTAGGCTCTGTCACCACCACCCATGGACCACCACCCCCACAAGTCCTAGGCTCTGTCACCACCACCCATGGACCACCCCCCCAAGTCCTAGGCTCTGTCATCACCACCCATGGACCACCCCCCCAAGTCCTAGGCTCTGTCACCACCACCCATGGACCACCACCCCCCAAGTCCTAGGCTCTGTCACCCACGACAGTCACTCTGTCAGCTGTCTCATTACACGCACTTTTCACTTAAGTTTCATGTGTCCGAGGTTAAAGAGCAGTTTTATACCATTCACAGAAACATGACAAAGTGATTGATGCCAGAAATTAGAAGCCATGTGAGCAGCTTTTGTCCTCTAATGTTCAGTGAGGGACATCTCGTGTGCTGCGAGGCCTGTGTACACTCACACTGGCGGCCTCGCGCTGAGAGGTCGGCCTGTGTACACTCACACTGGCGGCCCCGCGCTGAGAGGTCGGCCTGTGTACACTCACACTGGCGGCCTCGCGCTGAGAGGTCGGCCTGTGTACACTCACACTGGCGGCCCCGCGCTGAGAGGTCGGCCTGTGTACACTCACACTTGTTACCGTTACCGTGGATATTATATCTTGGGTATAATAACATAAGTTAAAGTAAGTTTGGTGGGTTGTGTGGGGACTTAATGGCTAAACTTGACAGTTGTTCAACACACAAGTTTATTATTGCTGCCTTGATCTTCTTGTTGGGGGTGAGGCAGGTGTGTGTATGTGTTCACAATATTTTATTCTTCTATTGTTTCAATGATCTCCTTCGGCCTTATACCCCTGTTCACCTTTGTTATTGTGAAATTATTTTTGGTTGAGAGAGGAAGATCCTTAGAAATAATTCTGTATGAGGTAATCTCCTGGTTCACGTCCTGGGAAGGTGTTAGTTTAGGTTAAACAATATAAATTAGACGTTCTAAGAGGGATCCATTACTCTGCAAGTACGTCCTTTTCTAACAGTCGTGCCCTCTCACCAGGTGTAAACTGTATACCAGTGACTGGTGAGAGGGTACTAAACTGTATACCAGTGACTGGTGAGAGGGTACTAAACTGTATACCAGTGACTGGTGAGAGGGCACTAAACTGTATACCAGTGACTGGTGAGAGGGTACTAAACTGTATACCAGTGACTGGTGAGAGGGTACTAAACTGTATACCAGTGACTGGTGAGAGGGAACTAAACTGTATACTAGTGACTGGTGAGAGGGAACTAAACTGTATACCAGACACTGGTGAGAGGGTACTAAACTGTATACCAGTGACTGGTGAGAGGGAACTAAACTGTATACCAGTGACTGGTGAGAGGTACTAAACTGTACACCAGTGACTGGTGAGAGGGCACTAAACTGTACACCAGTGACTGGTGAGAGGGCAATCATAGCTTCAACAGCAGCCATAGAGGAAGAAATGTCGTGGGGTAGAACTTGTCAGACAAGAATTTCAGGCCAACAGATGGATCTTTTTCTGCTCGTGTTGGCCGTGTAAGTCTGAAGGGTTGGGAGAGACCCTTCATATTCTCTATCATCTCTTATTCACACAAGATCTATGGCAGTCCCGCTGTCAGTAGTGTCGGTGATCCTACCTCATTAACATCTCTATGACCCTTAAGGTCTCTCATCTTTTCTGATGAACGTAGGTTCTGAGAGAGTGTCTTTGCGTCATCCTGCAGATGCTGAACTCTCGATATCATCTTCAGCCTCCAAGACTGGCACTGCACCCTCCTCAGCCTGGCTGGTGCCTTAATCACCAGTCTCAAGAGTGTCTTCCCTCTTGGCACCAACAAAGGCACTCTTTTCAAGGCCTCCACCAGACCTCCTTTTTGTAACACACACCCAGGAAGCAGCCCTTGCAGCTGTCTAACACCCAGGTACCTATTTACTGCTAGGTAACAGGGGCATCAGGGTGAAAGAAACATTTTGCCCATTTGTCTCCGCCTCCACCGGGGATCGAACCCGGAACCTCAGGGCTACGAATCTGAAGGGATGTCTACCCAGCTGTCAGGCGCCCTGACAGCTGGTATAGCTCCAGTAAGACTATAGCTCCAGTAAGACTATAGCTCCAGTGAGAATATAGCTCCAGTAAGACTATAGCTCCAGTAAGACTATAGCTCCAGTAAGACTATAGCTCCAGTAAGACTATAGCTCCAGTAAGACTATAGCTCCAATAAGACTATAGCTCCAGTAAGACTATAGCTCCAGTAAGACTATAGCTCCAGTAAGACTATAGCTCCAGTAAGACTATAGCTGCAGTAAGAATATAGCTCCAGTGAGAATATAGCTCCAGTAAGACTATAGCTCCAGTAAGACTATAGCTCCAGTAAGACTATAGCTCCAGTAAGAATATAGCTCCAGTAAGACTATAGCTCCAGTAAGACTATAGCTCCAGTGAGAATATAGCTCCAGTAAGACTATAGCTCCAGTAAGACTATAGCTCCAGTGAGAATATAGCTCCAGTAAGACTATAGCTCCAGTAAGACTATAGCTCCAGTAAGACTATAGCTCCAATAAGACTATAGCTCCAGTAAGACTATAGCTCCAGTAAGACTATAGCTCCAGTAAGACTATAGCTCCAGTAAGACTATAGCTCCAGTGAGAATATAGCTCCAGTAAGACTATAGCTCCAGTAAGACTATAGCTCCAGTAAGACTATAGCTCCAGTAAGACTATAGCTCCAGTAAGACTATAGCTCCAGTAAGAATATAGCTCCAGTAAGAATATAGCTCCAGTGAGAATATAGCTCCAGTAAGACTATAGCTCCAGTAAGACTATAGCTCCAGTGAGAATATAGCTCCAGTGAGAATATAGCTCCAGTGAGAATATAGCTCCAGTAAGACTATAGCTCCAGTAAGAATATAGCTCCAGTAAGACTATAGCTCCAGTAAGAATATAGCTCCAGTAAGAATATAGCTCCAGTGAGAATATAGCTCCAGTAAGACTATAGCTCCAGTGAGAATATAGCTCCAGTAAGAATATAGCTCCAGTAAGACTATAGCTCCAGTGAGAATATAGCTCCAGTGAGAATATAGCTCCAGTGAGAATATAGCTCCAGTAAGAATATAGCTCCAGTAAGACTATAGCTCCAGTAAGACTATAGCTCCAGTGAGAATATAGCTCCAGTGAGAATATAGCTCCAGTAAGACTATAGCTCAAATAAGAATATACCTTGCCTTATCTTGAGGTGTTTTCGGGGCTTAGCGTCCCCGCGGCCCGGTCGTCGACCAGGCCTCCTCGTTGCTGGACTGGTCAACCAGGCTGTTGGACGAGGCTGATCTCAGTCTGACGTATGAATCACAGCCTGGTTGATCAGTTATCCTTTGGAGGTGTTTATCAAGTTCTCTTTTGAACACTGTGAGGGGTCGGCCAGTTATGTCCCTTATGTGTAGTGGAAGCGTGTTGAACAGTCTCGGGCCTCTGATGTTAATAGTTCTCTCTTGAACACTGTGAGGGGTCTGCCAGTTATGTCCCTTATGTGTAGTGGAAGCGTGTTGAACAGTCTCGGGCCCCTGATGTTAATAGTTCTCTCTTGAACAGTGTGAGGGGTCGGCCAGTTATGCCCCTTATGTGTAGTGGAAGCGTGTTGAACAGTCTCGGGCCCCTGATGTTAATAGTTCTCTCTTGAACAGTGTGAGGGGTCGGCCAGTTATGTCCCTTATGTGTAGTGGAAGCGTGTTGAACAGTCTCGGGCCCCTGATGTTAATAGTTCTCTCTTGAACAGTGTGAGGGGTCGGCCAGTTATGTCCCTTATGTGTAGTGGAAGCGTGTTGAACAGTCTCGGGCCCCTGATGTTAATAGTTCTCTCTTGAACAGTGTGAGGGGTCGGCCAGTTATGCCCCTTATGTGTAGTGGAAGCGTGTTGAACAGTCTCGGGCCCCTGATGTTAATAGTTCTCTCTTGAACAGTGTGAGGGGTCGGCCAGTTATGCCCCTTATGTGTAGTGGAAGCGTGTTGAACAGTCTCGGGCCCCTGATGTTAATAGTTCTCTCTTGAACAGTGTGAGGGGTCGGCCAGTTATGCCCCTTATGTGTAGTGGAAGCGTGTTGAACAGTCTCGGGCCCCTGATGTTAATAGTTCTCTCTTGAACAGTGTGAGGGGTCGGCCAGTTATGCCCCTTATGTGTAGTGGAAGCGTGTTGAACAGTCTCGGGCCCCTGATGTTAATAGTTCTCTCTTGAACAGTGTGAGGGGTCGGCCAGTTATGCCCCTTATGTGTAGTGGAAGCGTGTTGAACAGTCTCGGGCCCCTGATGTTAATAGTTCTCTCTTGAACAGTGTGAGGGGTCGGCCAGTTATGTCCCTTATGTGTAGTGGAAGCGTGTTGAACAGTCTCGGGCCCCTGATGTTAATAGTTCTCTCTTGAACAGTGTGAGGGGTCGGCCAGTTATGTCCCTTATGTGTAGTGGAAGCGTGTTGAACAGTCTCGGGCCCCTGATGTTAATAGTTCTCTCTTGAACAGTGTGAGGGGTCGGCCAGTTATGCCCCTTATGTGTAGTGGAAGCGTGTTGAACAGTCTCGGGCCCCTGATGTTAATAGTTCTCTCTTGAACAGTGTGAGGGGTCGGCCAGTTATGCCCCTTATGTGTAGTGGAAGCGTGTTGAACAGTCTCGGGCCCCTGATGTTAATAGTTCTCTCTTGAACAGTGTGAGGGGTCGGCCAGTTATGCCCCTTATGTGTAGTGGAAGCGTGTTGAACAGTCTCGGGCCCCTGATGTTAATAGTTCTCTCTTGAACAGTGTGAGGGGTCGGCCAGTTATGCCCCTTATGTGTAGTGGAAGCGTGTTGAACAGTCTCGGGCCCCTGATGTTAATAGTTCTCTCTTGAACAGTGTGAGGGGTCGGCCAGTTATGCCCCTTATGTGTAGTGGAAGCGTGTTGAACAGTCTCGGGCCCCTGATGTTAATAGTTCTCTCTTGAACAGTGTGAGGGGTCGGCCAGTTATGCCCCTTATGTGTAGTGGAAGCGTGTTGAACAGTCTCGGGCCCCTGATGTTAATAGTTCTCTCTTGAACAGTGTGAGGGGTCGGCCAGTTATGCCCCTTATGTGTAGTGGAAGCGTGTTGAACAGTCTCGGGCCTCTGATGTTGATAGTTCTCTCTTGAACAGTGTGAGGGGTCGGCCAGTTATGCCCCTTATGTGTAGCGGAAGCGTGTTGAACAGTCTCGGGCCCCTGATGTTAATAGTTCTCTCTTGAACAGTGTGAGGGGTCGGCCAGTTATGCCCCTTATGTGTAGTGGAAGCGTGTTGAACAGTCTCGGGCCCCTGATGTTAATAGTTCTCTCTTGAACAGTGTGAGGGGTCGGCCAGTTATGCCCCTTATGTGTAGTGGAAGCGTGTTGAACAGTCTCGGGCCCCTGATGTTAATAGTTCTCTCTTGAACAGTGTGAGGGGTCGGCCAGTTATGCCCCTTATGTGTAGTGGAAGCGTGTTGAACAGTCTCGGGCCTCTGATGTTGATAGTTCTCTCTTGAACAGTGTGAGGGGTCGGCCAGTTATGCCCCTTATGTGTAGTGGAAGCGTGTTGAACAGTCTCGGGCCTCTGATGTTAATAGAGTTCTCTCTCAGAGTACCTGTTGCACCTCTGCTCTTCAACGGGGGTATTTTGCACATCCTGCCATGCCTCCTGGTCTCATGTGGTGTTATTTCTGTGTGCAGGTTTGGGACCAGCCCCTCTAATTACTTCCACCTGTAAATTATTATGTATCTCTCCCGCCTGCGCTCAAGGGAGTACAGTTTTAGGCTCTTTAGTCGGTCCCAATAGTTTAGATGTTTTACTGAGTGGATTCTAGCAGTAAAGGATCTCTGCACGCTCTCCAGGTCAGCAATTTCTCCAGCTTTGAAAGGGGCTGTTATTGTGCAGCAGTACTCCACTCTAGAGAGCACAAGCGTTTTGAAAAGTATCATCATCGGTATAGCATCTCTAGTGTGAAAAGTTCTTGTTATCCAACCTGTCATTTTTCTTGCAGTTGTGACGGCTACTTTATTGTGTTCTTTAAAGGTAAGGTCTTCCAACATGAGTACACCCAGATCCTTTACATTGCCTTTTCGTTCTATGTTATGATTTGCCTGAGTTTGGTACGTGGTTTCTTCTTTTAAAATTTTAATTTTTTTCGTAGCACAAGAGCTGGAACTTTTTTTTTTGAGATATATACAAGAGTTGTTATATTCTTGTACAGCCACTAGTACGCGTAGCGTTTCGGGCAGGTCCCTGGAATACGATCCCCCGCCGCGAAGAATCGTTTTTTCATCCAAGTACACATTTTACTGTTGCGTTAAACAGAGGCTACAGTTAAGGAATTGCGCCCAGTAAATCCTCCCCGGCCAGGATACGAACCCATGACATAGCGCTCGCGGAACGCCAGGGGAGTGTCTTACCACTACACCACGGAGACTGTTAAATACCATATTATTTTCTGTAGCCCATAGAAAAACCTGATCTACATCTGATTGGAGGTTTGCCGTGTCCTGTCTACTCTCATGACAATCCTATGTTGCCTACTCTCATGAAGATCCTAGTGTCATCTGCAAAGGATGATACAGTACTATAGATTGTGTCCTTGTCTCTGTCCGATATGAGGATGAGAAAAATAGTACTGGAGCAAGCACAGTACCCTGGGGGACTGTACTGGAGCAAGCACAGTACCCTGGGGGACTGTACTGGAGCAAGCACAGTACCCTGGGGGACTGTACTGGAGCAAGCACAGTACCCTGGGGGACTGTACTGGAGCAAGCACAGTACCCTGGGGGACTGTACTGGAGCAAGCACAGTACCCTGGGGGACTGTACTGGAGCAAGCACAGTACCCTGGGGGACTGTACTGGAGCAAGCACAGTACCCTGGGGTACTGTACTGGAGCAAGCACAGTACCCTGGGGGACTGTACTGGAGCAAGCACAGTACCCTGGGGGACTGTACTGGAGCAAGCACAGTACCCTGGGGGACTGTACTGGAGCAAGCACAGTACCCTGGGGGACTGTACTGGAGCAAGCACAGTACCCTGGGGGACTGTACTGGAGCAAGCACAGTACCCTGGGGGACTGTACTGGAGCAAGCACAGTACCCTGGGGGACTGTACTGGAGCAAGCACAGTACCCTGGGGGACTGTACTGGAGCAAGCACAGTACCCTGGGGGACTGTACTGGAGCAAGCACAGTACCCTGGGGGACTGTACTGGAGCAAGCACAGTACCCTGGGGGACTGCACTGGAGCAAGCACAGTACCCTGGGGGACTGTACTGGAGCAAGCACAGTACCCTGGGGGACTGTACTGGAGCAAGCACAGTACCCTGGGGGACTGTACTGGAGCAAGCACAGTACCCTGGGGGACTGTACTGGAGCAAGCACAGTACCCTGGGGGACTGTACTGGAGCAAGCACAGTACCCTGGGGGACTGTACTGGAGCAAGCACAGTACCCTGGGGAAACTGAGCTCTTCACGGTGAAAGTTCCGGATTTTATTTTGTTGACTATTACACAGTAGGTTCTGTTAGTCAGGAAATTGTAGATCCATCTGCCTATTTTTCCGGTAATTCCTTTTGCACGCATTTTGTACAGCGCTCATTTTTGTATTAGCTCCAGTAAGACTATAGCTCCAGTAAGACTATAGCTCCAGTAAGAATATAGCTCCGGTAAGACTATAGCTCCAGTAAGACTATAGCTCCAGTAAGACTATAGCTCCAGTAAGACTATAGCTCCAGTAAGACTATAGCTCCAGTAAGACTATAGCTCCAGTAAGACTATAGCTCCAGTAAGACTATAGCTCCAGTGAGAATATAGCTCCAGTGAGAATATAGCTCCAGTAAGACTATAGCTCCAGTAAGACTATAGCTCCAGTGAGAATATAGCTCCAGTGAGAATATAGCTCCAGTAAGACTATAGCTCCAGTAAGACTATAGCTCCAGTAAGACTATAGCTCCAGTAAGAATATAGCTCCAGTAAGACTATAGCTCCAGTAAGAATATAGCTCCAGTAAGAATATAGCTCCAGTAAGAATATAGCTCCAGTGAGAATATAGCTCCAGTGAGAATATAGCTCCAGTAAGACTATAGCTCCAGTAAGAATATAGCTCCAGTGAGAATATAGCTCCAGTGAGAATATAGCTCCAGTAAGACTATAGCTCCAGTAAGAATATAGCTCCAGTGAGAATATAGCTCCAGTAAGACTATAGCTCCAGTAAGAATATAGCTCCAGTAAGACTATAGCTCCAGTGAGAATATAGCTCCAGTGAGAATATAGCTCCAGTGAGAATATAGCTCCAGTAAGACTATAGCTCCAGTAAGAATATAGCTCCAGTAAGACTATAGCTCCAGTAAGACTATAGCTCCAGTAAGACTATAGCTCCAGTAAGAATATAGCTCCAGTGAGAATATAGCTCCAGTGAGAATATAGCTCCAGTGAGAATATAGCTCCAGTACAGTTCTCGAAGGAATAGAAATGCATCATGAACACGATCACCTCAAGAACACAGGTTAAGTAACATCAAAGCTCTAGTAAGAACAGGGCTCTAGGAAGAACAGGGCTCTAGGAAGAACAGGGCTCTAGGAAGAACAGGGCTCTAGGAAGAACAGGGCTCTAGGAAGAACAGGGCTCTAGGAAGAACAGGGCTCTAGGAAGAACAGGGCTGTAGAAAGAACAGGGCTGTAGAAAGAACAGGGGCTCTAGGAAGAACAGGGCTCTAGGAAGAACAGGGCTCTAGGAAGAATAGGGCTCTAGGAAGAACAGGGCTCTAGGAAGAATAGGGTTCTAGGAAGAACAGGGCTCTAGGAAGAATAGGGCTCTAGGAAGAACAGAACTCTAGAAAGAACACAAAGTCAAGATCACATTATGAGACAACTCTAATTTTATGGTCAGAAACAACACAATAGTTATCTATATATTGTATTAAGAGTGTTAGGTACATGGGGCTACTTTCTATAGCTACCTAAGACTACCTGAAGTGTTCCATAGATTGTGTCAAGAACCAGCTATAGTTCGATCCCCATCTCGCAGGATGGTTAGTCATACAGGGGTCATGTGATCAATAACCTGTACAAGCAAGTTGTGATGGACTGAGGAGAGTATCACCAAGAACATTGAGTAAATTGTAAAACTCCTCAAATGGAGGAAAAGGATATTAAGTGTAAATAATTATTTGTGAAGGAATATTAAGTGTGTTCACTTCCTCAAGTGAAGGATATTAATGGAGTGTTGTAGAGTAGGATTCAGTCTCACTTCACCGAGTTTACAGTGTCTTGGTTTAGGAGATTCGTCAATTTTCAGCCTCACTGCACAGGTAAGCTGAACCTGAGCGTGGGGGAGTGGTGTCACTCTGGCTGGTGTTGGGGTGTCCATCTAGGTAACAATGCCTGTGTGCGTGTCTCTTTGTCTGGCCGAAGTTCGAGGCCAGATGCAACTTGCGTTAGGCTCGTGCAACTTTTCATGATAACTTGTGATAGTATCCATTGGAAGTGCCATGGGAAGAGAGGGGGTTCAGGGTCGGTCCCCCATGCCTTTGTTTAAATAGGAGTGGCTCCTATTGCGACCACCAACGACTCCTATGAAATCGGAAATGCAGGGTTTGATTTTCCACATGAAATTGTTAACGGATTATGAGTTGTTCACATCCATCGTTACATCAAAGTAACAATCGCAAAAGTAACGTTGCAATAGTGTATATTGCATGTTCTGAGGGAGAACGGGAGGGAGAGAAAATGGGAGGAAGAAAACGGGAGAGAGGCAGGGAGAGACTGCGACGAAGGGAGATAGAGAAGACGACGAGGACCATGGTGTGGTTGACAAGAGTGATGAAGATGGAAGGGTGTGGTGATGGTTGCTCAGATGACGGAGCCTTAATTGTTTGCTTCCATCTTAAGGAATTGGTCGGTCGCCACAGTCCACCTGGAGAACGAGAAAAACATTTGATTCACAGTGATTAAACATCACGCTTTAGTTGTTCAAGATGACGGTGTGTTGCGCCCGAACTTGTGAACAAAGACTAGCTTGCAGGCTTAACTTCAGCATAATTCAGGTGCAACAGAACCATAAGAGTAATTGACCCGCTCTACTCTATGGCAGACCAAGTTAATCTAACTTTATCTCTGGTAAGTTAAGTTCTGCTGCCAAGTTAATATTGGCACAAAGTATTTAGTTTTAAACCACTATTATTCATTTGAGGATGTCCAACACAAAGGTAATTTGTCAAAAAGCTGATTTTGTAAAATAAATTTAATAAATAAATAAGATAATGACATGCGAGAGAGAGAGAGGATATACAGGTCTTTCTCTGGCACCTTTACAATAGGATGTCTGCTCATCTGTCCGAGGCTTGGGGCTAGCCTCATTAATCTTTGCAGGATTAATGGTGAGTTTATGAAGTGTCATAGGGTGTGAGTGTCATAGGTAGGGGAGTGTCATAGGGGATGAGGTCGGAAACAACGCCTCCCTTAAGAAGGGTCTGCCCTTGTACACCTTCATAACGTCGGTGGACATGAAAAGTGTCGAAAAATATTTCAAGACTTCAGCATTCGTGTAAATACTAAAATGTTTGAGTGATTGGAAGAGGGCGGGGGGGGGGGGATGGATGGGGAGGTGGATATGGGGGTAGTGGAGGCAGGTATAATACATGTGGAGGGGAAATACTGAGAGTGAGAGTGGGTGTAGAGTTGGGGGGGGGTGGATGGATAGAATTTGTGTTTGGGAGATGGGGAAAGTGTATATAGGCGGAGGGTGTTAGTGGGGAGAAGGGGCGGGGAGGAACGCAGGTATGGGGGGTCCACCCGGGCTCCGCCGGGGAGGGTGTGGGGGTGAGGGGAGGGTGTGGGGGTGAGGGGTGTGGAAGGTGTGTGGTGGGGGGGGGGGAGGATGGAGAGAGTCTGAAGATGTTTACAGTCATGAAGACTGTTTGTATTGAAGGTAGTGAATGGGGGAGATGGGTAGTGTTTGGGGAGACCCGGGCGCCACCGGAGGCCCCATCAGGTATCTGTATACTGTAATATTTAAATAACTGTAATACTCTACGTACTTTGAGTGGCACATTTCATACCCACCAACTTCATGAGAGGTACAGGGGCTGACCTCCCTTCAGTGGGGGGAGGGGAGGGGACCTGAACCTCCTATGACACATCACAGAATCTTCAGTATATTGGCAAAGTTTAAAGAGGTTCACCCAAAGTGTCTGGTATTCAACCTCGGACTGACAAAGAAACGGACAAACACACTTTTCTTGTATAGACATAGATACAATTGTATTAGCATCCAAACATCTTTTGTACTATCTTCTGTGCCTTGTTAGTCATCCAATTAGTCTTGTTTACCCTTCTTCCTCCTTTGGACATTTACCCCCCCCCCCCATCTAGGCAACTCACCAAATTAGGCCAGTTGCAGGTCTTGAGGGTGTCGTCCCACAAGAGGCCGAGGAGGCACGGCAGCTCCCAAGCCAGTCCCCCGTCACCACACTGGCAGAACTTGGAGCAGTCGTCCGGGAAGGCGAAATACTCCGGGTATTCTCCCGGCGTCGGAGGACACAAGGCGGAGACCTCGTCGGGGCACGGGACGCTGTCTTGGGCTTCCGCGCCGAGACAGCAGACCGCCAGCAGCGCCACCGTCAGGAGTGGTACCACAGTCCTCATCTGTTTGAATGGTTGAATACGTAATGATGGCAGTGTGCAGGAGTCTGACTGCTGGTGTCTGCTCCCCTTTACCCTTCATACTAAATTAAAGCTAAATGTGAGTTTCTAGCCACTCAACAGTGTCAGACAAAGGGAACATTTGCAACCAGGGTTTTCAGACACTGTTGGTCGCAGATTGAAGCTTAGGGTGTAGGGGCTACACTGATGAAGCTCCAGTGTGAGTACTCTGCCAGGAAATATGCTTTCTTAGAATTATCTGAGAATCAACACGGGTTCCAGGTACGATGAGGTGAGGGAGGGGGGGGGGGGGAGGTGGCTTAGATGGGATTGGATAGCGTAGGTGTGGGTTACAGGGAAGGGGAGGGGGAATATATATATATATATAATATTACATATATATTGCATATATATTACATATATAATATAGAAGGTGTCCTGTACGCCAGATGCATAGTGCTCCTGGCAGTATGGGTTCGAGTCACTTTTGGGATGTGAGTTTTCGGTTGCATGTATGCCTGGGGACCATTCAAACTTGTTTGCATATATATATATATATAGACATATGTCGTACCTAATAGCCAGAACGCACTTCTCAGCCTACTATTCAAGGCCCGATTTGCCTAATAAGCCAAGTTTTCATGAATTAATGTTTTTTCGTCTACCTAACCTACCTAACCTAACCTAACCTAACCTAGCTTTTTTTGGCTACCTAACCTTACCTTACCTATAAATATAGGTTAGGTTAGGTTAGGTAGGGTTGGTTAGGTTCGGTCATATATCTACGTTAATTTTAACTCCAATAAAAAAAAATTGACCTCATACATAGAGAAAAGGGTTGCTTTATCATTTCATAAGAAAAAAATTATAGTATATATATTAATTCAGGAAAACTTGGCTTATTAGGCAAATCGGGCCTTGAATAGTAGGCTGAGAAGTGAGTTCTGGCTACTAGGTACGACATTTATATATATATATATATATATATATATATATATATATATATATATATATATATATATATATATTTTTAAATATGGAAGGGAGTACCACCTCTAGCTGGAAGAAGGGGGACCCATAGCCTCGGAGGAAACCACGCATAACGCATTAGAGGGAATGTTTAGATCCCCTCCAATACAGTTTCTGTGTGCTTTTCTCCTACCACCCCCTTCCTTTTTTATTTTTTGTGCTTTATTATGCATTTGATGGTTACAAGATATACATGGGTTGATACAAAAATAATAATGCAAAAAGGTGATTAAAGGTTATGGATCTCTTGAAAAACACAACAATGGGAGTTATATATATATATATATTATATATATATATATATATATATATATATATATATATATATATATATATATATTATATATATATATATATATATATATATATATATATATTATAATTATATTTTTATTTTAGAATTATATATATATATATATATATATATATATATATATATATATATATATATATATATATATATATATATATATATATATATATAAAATAATATTTATATTATATTATATATAGTCCGGCCACGAGTCCCCCCCATCAATAGCGCTGGTACTCTGACCAGTGCTCCAGCGAAGCAGTGGTCCAGGCGGTGATCAGTGAATAATGGCGCATATTACTATATGAATTATTTTTTTGCAAACGTTTGTTTTGAAAATATTTATGTGTGCAGGTGGCGGGCAGAGGCCAAACTCGTCGTGGGGTCTGAATGCCTGCTGCTTCCTTATGAATTCCGGCGACCCCGACCAGCCTATGTTCATCCCGGACCCCAGACCATTTCCTCTGGCAATTGTGCGGCCACTAACTTCGAACAGATAGACAGAGACAGTCCCTTATAGAATAAAGTAATGGGATTGCCAGCCGTTCCACTGATAGTCTGTCTCTGCTACCATCCACTCTTCCACCCCTCTTCATTTTTTCTTCCCTCTCCCCACCCTCTACCCCCTCTTTCCTCCCATCTCCCCAACTTTCCCTCCTCACTCCCAGCTCCCTATACCCCACCCTCCGTTTTCCCTTCGACCACGAACAGATAGACATTTTCATTTAAATATGAAATAACTGAAGAAAATACGCGGGTAAACGGCAGGAGTAACGTGAAACACTACGGACAAAACATGCCCAAGTTCAACAAGTTTTTATATCAAATTTCCTGAAAATCGCTCGTGGGTTACTGTCTATATTTCCTGAAGTAATAAACTTAGTCCTACCCCTACCACCCTATGTCCGTCCCGTACCCTAGACCATTCCCTCTGTAAATTTAGGTGAGGGTCTCCCCAGGCATCTGGTCACCAACTTTGGACAGACAGACAAACCTTTTCTCTTAAAGTATAGATATCTATTATCTATATATATCTATTATATATATCTATATATATATCTATATCTATATATCTATATATCTATTATATCGATAGATATCTATATATCTATTATATTAAAAAGGCTTTCTGTCCAAAGTTGGAGGCCGGACGCTTGGGTTCAGCTTCACCCAAATTGGCAGAGGGACTGGTCTGGGGTCCGGGATGAACATTGGCTGGTCGGGGTCGCCAGAATTAAAAAAAGGAATCACAATGACCCCTACGACGATTTTTTGCCTACCGACTAACTCAATATTTTGATTTATTTTCTTCAAATCAATTACTTTTCTTATTATAATATATAACATTATTCCCTGATGCTGGAAACATGAACAGACTATTTCCGAGATTCACATTTCGGCCGTAACCCCACGAAACACGGAAGTTATCCAGCCGCCACTCCTCCTCCCGCAGCCATACCCCATACACCCCGTGCTCCTAGTAGCACATCGCACTTTGTTGTATATTTTACCTAAGGCCAAAAACTGATTTACAAAAAAACAAGCAAATGGTAGCTGCTTGCAAAATTGACGTGATGTTCCGTTTTCTGTTCGTTTGTGTTCGGGTTGGTTAGAATCGGGTACTTTAGTACACGTGTTTAGGGACGTTGGGAACACTGAGGAGGACGTGGACGTCATACCAGGGCGTATACACACCTTCACACACATACACAGCAGATGGTATTTTATTTTAAACAAAATTTCCTAACTTTTTTTTGTAGTAATGTACAACATCATTCGCTGATTTTGGGAAAATAAAGAAAATTTTCTGATTTTCAGACTTCAGCCATACTACTATAAATACTCCGTACCCATTAGCAGGGTCGTTGGTCTTGTGTTACTGATAACAAGCTGCATGCTCGTAAGGGTAGCATGTCCCCCGTGGCCTCCTTCCTGCCACCGTGACCGGCGGTGGGAAACGGCTCTAGCAACGTTACGTATTGGCCATACACGTTTAACTCACGGACACTTAATGGAGCGCCGCCCTGCTCCTTATTGTCCAAACTGCATTGTCCCTCTTTCAGTCGTACACATCCTTGTTGAATGTCCTAACTTCCAGGACGAGCGTGTGTCTTGCTTCCTGACCATTCCCCGCGGTCACTTGTCCCTCCATAGTATCCTTGGCGAATCGGATACTTTTGATGTCGTTCGTCTTATGTGTTTTTGTTCTCGTATTGGCATCTTGTTTTGTTCTCGTATTGTTCTCATATTGGGTAATTTATTCATAAATTAGATATTTAGCGCTCTATGATTATCCCGCACAGTTAATGGTGCTACATGGCCTCCCCGGCTTGGTGCCTTCTTTTGATTATTACTTTTATAAGAGAAAGGGAGGTAGAGATAGACAGACATAGCAGAGGGAGTCACACAGGCCTGCAGAGAGACCGGATTGATCAGGACACAAAAAATGAGAAACGGAAAGATAAAGACAGACAACATCGCACCGAGACACACACACAGAAAGACAGAGAGACAGATAGGGATAGAAGGAAGAAGGGAGGAGAGGTGGAATGTGCACAATGAGATGTAATAGTCGAGAGGACAGTTATGCCTCGCTTCTCTTCGTACATGTTAGGTACTCACCTAGGTCGTGCAGCCGTGGGTGCCTCTGGTCGTGCAGCCGTGGGTGCCTCTGGTCGTGCAGCCGTGGGTGCCTCTGGTCGTGCAGCCGTGGGTGCCTCTGGTCGTACAGCCGTGGGTGCCTCTGGTCGTGCAGCCGTGGGTGCCTCTGGTCGTGCAGCCGTGGTCTGGTCGTGCAGCCGTGGGTGCCTCTGGTCGTACAGCCGTAGTCTGGTCGTGCAGCCGTGGGTGCCTCTGGTCGTACAGCCGTAGTCTGGTCGTGCAGCCGTGGGTGCCTCTGGTCGTACAGCCGTAGTCTGGTCGTGCAGCCGTGGTCTGGTCGTGCAGCTTCGCTCGACCTGTATAAGTACCCCCTCCAGCCGCCGTGGGAGTCACCATCTGGGGAATCTATCTTATTGCATGTTCCATCCCCCCCCCCTCCACCCTATTGTAGTTATCTGCTAGGGTGTGCCAAGAGCCTCCTGGTACACCTGTTATCTCGCTATCACCATCCCAGAAGCGCTTCTGCCTCTCACCTTTCATAGTGAGGACACCAACTTTGAGAGAGTTGGCATTATTAAATTAAAATTCATTTAAAATTTGATATATTTATTCTGAACATGTTATATAAACACACAACATTCTACAGTGAACACTTGTTTAAACACACAACATTCTACAATGAACACTTGTTTAAACACACAACATTCTACAATGAACACTTGTTTAAACACACAAACATTATTATAATTATAAGATATTTAAATTAAGAAAACATATGGCATATAGAGGATATTTTAAGGGGACACTAATATTGGGATTTCATGTTGTATGTTAATGTGTTGTGGTGGGGGGAGGGGGGGCCGGGGTGTGGTGGGGGGAGGGGGGCCGGGGTGTAGTGGGGGGAGGGGGGGGGGCCGGGGTGTGGTGGGGGAAGGGGGGGCCGGGGTGTGGTGGGGGGAGGGGGGCCGGGGTGTGGTTCCGGAGTGTGGTGGGGGGAGGGGGGCCGGGGTGTGGTGGGGGGAGGGTGGGGGCCGGGTGTGGTGGGGGGAGGGTGGGGGCCGGGGTGTGGTGGGGGGAGGGGGGGCGGGGTGTGGTGGGGGGAGGGTGGGGGCCGGGTGTGGTGGGGGGAGGGTGGGGGCCGGGTGTGGTGGGGGGAGGGTGGGGGCCGGGTGTGGTGGGGGGAGGGTGGGGGCCGGGGTGTGGTGGTAGAGGCCTCAGGGATCCACCTTAGGGGTCCACCAGTGGGGTCCACCTCAGGGGATGGCTCTTGTGCCACACACCACCTGGGAAAAAGAAACAGAGGAGCCATCAGTACAAGAACATCGCCATCTTGGAGCCCCCCAAGCCCGCCTCCCGTCCCTGAGGTAAACTCTGCCTCCCGTCCCTGAGGTAAACTCTGCCTCCCGTCCCTGAGGTAAACTCTGCCTCCCGTCCCTGAGGTAAACTCTGCCTCCCGTCCCTGAGGTAAACTCTTCCTCTCGTCCCTGGGGTAAACTCTGCCTTCCGTCCCTGAGGTAAACTCTGCCTCCCGTCCCTGAGGTAAACTCTGCCTCCCGTCCCTGAGGTAAACTCTTCCTCTCGTCCCTGGGGTAAACTCTGCCTCCCGTCCCTGAGGTAAACTCTGCCTCTCGTCCCTGAGGTAAACTCTTCCTTTCGTCCCTGAGGTAAACTCTGCATCCCGTCCCTGAGGTAAACTCTACCTCCCGTCCCTGAGGTAAACTCTGCCTCCCGTCCCTGAGGTAAACTCTGTATCCCGTCCCTGAGGTAAACTCTGCCTCCCGTCCCTGAGGTAAACTCTGCCTCCCGTCCCTGAGGTAAACTCTTCCTTTCGTCACTGAGGTAAACTCTGCATCCCGTCCTGAGGTAAACTCTGCATCCCGTCCCTGAGGTAAACTCTGCCTCCCGTCCCTGAGGTAAACTCTGCCTCCCGTCCCTGAGGTAAACTCTGCCTCCCGTCCCTGAGGTAAACTCTGCATTCCGTCCCTGAGGTAAACTCTGCCTCCCGTCCCTGAGGTAAACTCTGCCTCCCGTCCCTGAGGTAAACTCTGCCTCCCGTCCCTGAGGTAAACTGCCTCCCGTCCCTGAGGTAAACTCTTCCTCCCGTCCCTGAGGTAAACTCTGCCTCCCGTCCCTGAGGTAAACTCTTCCTCTCGTCCCTGGGGTAAACTCTGCCTCCCGTCCCTGAGGTAAACTCTGCCTCTCGTCCCTGAGGTAAACTCTTCCTTTCGTCCCTGAGGTAAACTCTGCATCCCGTCCCTGAGGTAAACTCTACCTCCCGTCCCTGAGGTAAACTCTACCTCCCGTCCATGAGGTAAACTCTGCATCCCGTCCCTGAGGTAAACTCTGCCTCCCGTCCCTGAGGTAAACTCTGCCTCCCGTCCCTGAGGTAAACTCTTCCTTTCGTCCCTGAGGTAAACTCTGCATCCCGTCCCTGAGGTAAACTCTGCCTCCCGTCCCTGAGGTAAACTCTGCCTCCCGTCCCTGAGGTAAACTCTGCCTCCCGTCCCTGAGGTAAACTCTGCCTTCCGTCCCTGAGGTAAACTCTGCCTCCCGTCCCTGAGGTAAACTCTGCCTCCCGTCCCTGAGGTAAACTCTTCCTATCACACTAAACAAACCATTAATTACCATTATGCACTAACTCCCGTATTTTTATTAACTACCAACGATTAATACAATGCACTTTTATTCTATCTAAATATCTATTGATTTTTTTCGAAATAAAATTGTAGACTGAGAAAATTCATTAGGGCTGTGAGGTGGGCGCGAACCTACAGCCATGACATAGTCAAGCCGCATACTCTACTACTGTACCACAACTGACTTGATAGTGTTACGATAATCTCCTTCAAGAGAGATTTGGCCTGCTCTTTCCTATCGTCATGTTACTTCAGTACATCTAGATACTACAAGCAAGTGTAGTACATATTTAGTCAAATACGTTTTGCCAGGCGCAAACGTATCACACTCGCTCTCCACCTCCCCCCTCCCTCGTCGCCGATCCCCAAACTAGCATTTCCAGCCAGCCCGCTTCTGATTGGTGAATCGACGTCTGCACCTCTGCACCTCAGCGCCATCTACCTAGCCGATGTCTGGGCCTGTACCAGCCATTGGAGTTAGAATATCCTGTGCTCTCAAGCTGAAACAACCATCTCATATACGCTCTGTCTATTAATGGATGTTCTCAGCCAGCGCTTTATTCTCAGCACCTGTTAATTTCATTTTGTCTTTATCCATTTTAGAGTAACGTCACCACTATATTATTTTATGTTATTTTTTGAATCTTGTGAGTTTGCACTGTACATAGCCAAGGAATTGTCTTATTCTTAATTTGTTTTAAATTTAATTAAAGTTTCATTGTTCATACTATTTGTTTTGCTTGTTTTGCCTGACTTTGCCACAGGACACAACAGCTACGCAGTCATCTTTTTTTTTTTTATAAATGTGATAGGCATTGCCACCAGCTATTGGGAGGACTGCCGAACACCTACACTTCTTTTTTCCATCACAATAGTCATACAACCGGATTTCTACTGAAATCCTAATAAGTCTGGCGGCCCCCACTGAAGCCAGTCCAAGTGTTTACCTCTGACCCACAAGCACTCGGGTGGAAGGCCACAGTGGTCCTACACCTGCAGTAGTTGGCCGCCAGACTTATTGTGATTTCAGTAGAAATCCGGTTGTATGACTATCAAGCCAGTTGTGGTAGAGTGGTAGAGTATGCGGCTTGACTATGTCATGGTTGTAGGTTCGCGCCCACCTCACAGCCATAGTGCATTTTCTCATTGATGTTTATCATGTTAATGTGATTTCTCTGTGTTATTGTTGAGACTCATAAGTCTACTTGCAAGGTGTGGTGTTGTTGACTGGTGTGGTGTTGATGACTGGTGTGGTGTTGTTGACTGGTGTGGTGTTGTTGACTGGTGTGGTGTTGTTGACTGGTGTGGTGTTGTTGACTGGTGTGGTGTTGTTGACTGGTGTGGTGTTGTTGACTGGTGTGGTGTTGTTGACTGGTGTGGTGTTGTTGACTGGTGTGGTGTTGTTGACTGGTGTGGTGTTGTTGACTGGTGTGGTGTTGTTGACTGGTGTGGTGTTGTTGACTGGTGTGGTGTTGTTGACTGGTGTGGTGTTGTTGACTGGTGTGGTGTTGTTGACTGGTGTGGTGTTGTTGACTGTGTAGTGTTGTTGACTGGTGTGGTGTTGTTGACTGTGCAGGACTACCCCTCCTCCCCCAAGACTTACGAGATTGCTGAAGAGACAGAGGCGGGTGTTAGTATCGAAGCGTGTGAATGGCGGGCATGAGAATGGGAGGCCTTGACGAACTCCCGTACACTTGCAGTACTGGCTGCAGCTGCTTGCTACCGGCACCAGCAGAGGGGCCGTCAATACGCCGGTACACAGCGCCAGGGCGTCGGTGGCGCACTGGGTGACGCCGACTGTGATGGCGACATTAGCCTGAGCGCCAGGCCAGCACACAGCCACCACCGCGGCTGTCACCAGCAGGACCGTCTTCATCTGGGGATGGGTAGAGTGTGTTAGTGTGTGTGTGGTCATCTTGATGTGCTTGGGGGAGAGAGAGAGAGAGAGAGAGAGAGAGAGAGAGAGAGAGAGAGAGAGAGAGAGAGAGAGAGAGAGAGAGAGAGAGAGAGAGAGAGAGAGAGCTTTAGCTCCTTGGCTCCGACTTTTCTGACTTCTGGTCGGTTAGTTTTAGTTTAGTTCATTTATTATGTACCCCATACCAATTTTGTGGGCGGTAGTGGAAAGGGTTACAGAGGCACATAATGGGCTCAGGGACTGAACCCTCTAGTTCATTTAGCTAAGCAAGTTACAGTCTTGATGAGCTAGTTACAAAATTCAGTGTAAGTCATCACATCAACAATGGGTTCGAGACCGACCACAAGTACAGTTTCTAAATTAAGCAACTGACATATGTGGAGATGTTTGTTGTTTAATATTCGCTACCCGGAAGAAAATGTTGCAAGTAGCACGGGCTATGGTGAGCCCGTAGAGAGCTAGTGTCACAATTGATATGTTTGTCCTGCACACCGCCCCCCATCCAGTTTCCATTAATGGAAAGGTTTTACATTCCAACATTTATGGCAATATTTCCGTAAAAGATTTTTTCTTTAATATTCCTCGACGATCTCTTCTAGACGCGCACACTACTCGTCTTTTAACAACTAGTTAACGCGTATTTAGGGGGACCAGGAGAGAACTGAGGCATAACAAGTGATTAATGGGGGGGGGGGCCAAGGGACCTTTATCCCCCATTTTCTTTATAAAATTGACACAAGAGATAAAATGGATATAAATGGATTTCGTCTGTATGGATAAAATTCGTTATCCACTTCACTGACAACATCAAACTCAATCTCTTCAATGAGTGACTTTTCATGGTTGACGTATTTGTTGCCCATAATTTAGTTTACGGTGTATATAGACAATATATACATTTACCGTCATCACTGGCCTTGAAACATATATATATATATATTATATATATATATATATATATGACCGAAAGGGTAAGAATAATGATTCTAACACGAATCTTCTCAATATTTCTTATGTTTTTCTTCACTGTCGGGAGTAGTTGAAAAATTAACTCTCCAAAGTTAATTTTCACTATTTATGCTCTGATGCCTTGAAGCGTTTCGCAAGAACACTTCTTACATTTTCAAAGACAATTTTTTTTTTACATCCTCAGATCGTGCTTATATTCGTTTTTGGGTGAGGTGACAGGAAACAAATCAATAGGAAAAGATAGAACACGAAACAATGGGTATATAACCATGGGTATTCACTTATCTTATTGCTTCTGTGCTTCTTCACTTCAAGACCCCTGAACCACCCATGGGTATATACAATGGGTATATACCCATTGTTAAGTGTTCTGTCATAGAGGCCACTATGGGATCGAATCCAGAGTGTGAGTCTAAATGTGGATCCGAATATCTGATTGAATGTGCTCTGAATGTCTCACTGCGTTAATTGCTTCGATATTTATCTGGAGTTAAGGAGCAATCCTCATACTGTATATAGGCCTAAGCTGCTTCCTTTTGTTGGTATAGTGGCTGAGGCAGCTGCCATGTGCCGGGGCCCAGGAGCTGCAATGTGTTACTGCCCTTTAGTGATCCTTGAAGTGGTGAGATTTTATTTGTGTCTTCCGACTTGGTGGTCTGTATCTGATATACCAAAACCATACATTCTAGTCGCCCACACCACTCACCATGACGCCCACACCACTCACCAAGACGCCTACACCACTCACCAAGACGCCCACACCACTCACCATGACGCCCATGTAACGGGGGGTGGGGGGAAATAGCTCTATCTTGTCCATTATTCCACCCCCCAGTTAACTAACGAGGCCGGGGGAAACAGCTCTCTCTAGTCCGTTATCCCGTCCCCAGTTAGCTAACTATTCTAGAGCACCTCCAGAGTTCCTAAGGCAACCTCTCTCGTTCAACACCTTGTAACCTAGGTATTTGACTACCTAGGTGCTAAGACTACAAGGCGCCGTAACTTGATCAGTTACCCGAAACTCTAGAAAAACTCTAGAATACAGAATCACTGCCACAAACGTATAAGAGAAAACGAAAGGAAAGAAATGAATAGGGAAGTAATTAGTGAGGGTTTGGGGTGAGAGGTAGAGAGGTGGGAGGAGCGAGGAGGGTCATTAGTTGAAAGTGAGAGTTCAGAGAGGGGTGGAGGGAGAGGTATAGATAGGTAGAAGTAGAAGAGTAGATAGTAGAAGTAGAAAGTAGATAGTAGAAGAAGAAATGCTGCCACCATCCATTCATGATCATTACATACAAGACAAGGAATGGAACTTGCCTGTATCACAAAATTCTCAAAGGATGTTATCATGAGTTCATTATTAGTATGTTCCCTCTGTACCATGTATCAACTCCAAACATGTACTCATTAATATCTTGAATCTAGTAACCACCGAGGCTTTCTCACCTCAACTCAACTCTCTAGGGAACACAGTGAAAGACCATTTAAATAATAAATTCAACAATTATATTTTTCATGATAAGTATCATAACTTAAGCAATCCAATTAAAATGTTAATGATTAATATTCAAAGTGAGTCATCCTCCAAGAATCTGAGAGCACTACAACTGACTGCCCCTGATCACACACAACACTTGTAAAACACGACAAGTCACCTTAATGTTCACTCACCGAGGACTGAGTCTAAGTTGAATAGAGAGGGGGGGGGGTCTGTAGCTTGACAGAGACTGTCTCGCCCCTGCCGGCCGACAGCCTCCCTGCTAGGGACGTCTTCTCTGCTCTGCTGGCTCGTCTGCTGTTTCTTAATGCTAATCCTCCATGCTCTATGCTCCCTCAGTATATATTGGGGACCCTAGTACTAACTCCGCCCACAAGTAGATAGCCTCCGGCACTACCAAGCCACTCCTTAAACGTCGGCATGTTTGAAGGCTACCAGACTACAATTAAGAGATTAGTAGAAGCAAGGTGAAATTCGCATGATCTGACCTCAGGTCACTTGAGGTCATTAACGTTTTGAGGTGTGAGATCTCAGGCCGACAAACTGGCGCCTCTCAGATCCTTGTCTGTGACTCATGTACTCTATGTATGTATTAACCTAAACCAAACACTTTTACAGTGTTACATCTCCCCTTCTCCCCGAAAATAAAGTTTTTGCAACACTGCTAAAGCAAGCTAGCTGTGTGCGACAACTTTATTAACGAAAAGAATACATCCTAGCTAAACAAATATACATCATCCTACTCTAAAAATGAAATATGTAGACAGACGTCCATTGTCTCTGGCTGGGCGACGTCACTGCTTGGTCTTGTAGATAATCCAGTACCACATTTCTTCAACACAACTGCCTCCGTCGCTTCTCCGTCGTTAACGCACAACAACCCTTGGTCAACCCGAAAGCCGTTACTACTTGAACTGCGCACAGGACCGTGGAATTCGGTTGTCCCAGCTGATCTGTAATTGGCCCTACGTTAGTCACCATGAGAGACGTATTTTGCGGTTCTTCACAGCTATAGGGACTACAAGTTTCGAGACCTTCACATAGTTGCCAACAGTAGAAATCCCATCCTACTCTTCTTCCTCCCTGTTGCTCCAGCACGCCTCCTTCAGAGAGAAAGTACCTCTCACCCCAAACCCTCACTAATTACTTCCCTATTCATTTCTTTCCTTTCGTTTTCTCTTATACGTTTGTGGCAGTGATTCTGTATTCTAGAGTTTTTCTGGAGTTTCGGGTAACTGATCAAGTTACGGCGCCTTGTAGTCTTAGCACCTAGGTAGTCAAATACCTAGGTTACAAGGTGTTGAACGAGAGAGGTTGCCTTAGGAACTCTGGAGGTGCTCTAGAATAGTTAGCTAACTGGGGACGGGATAACGGACTAGAGAGAGCTGTTTCCCCCGGCCTCGTTAGTAAACTGGGGGGTGGAATAATGGACAAGATAGAGCTATTTCCCCCACCCCCCGTTACACCCACACCACTCACCAAGACGCCTACACCACTCACCAAGACGCCCACACCACTCACCATGACGCCCACACCACTCACCAAGACGCCCACACCACTCACCATGACGCCCACACCACTCACCAAGACGCCCACACCACTCACCAAGACGCCCACACTTTTCTTCTAGACATGTAACTATTCTTTCAAACGTCCACACTACCTGCAACGCTGTTGCTTAAGAAAACTGTCCTGCGGGTGTCTGCTGTGTGTCTAGCTCCTCCCCCCACTACGAGCAATGTTGTGATACAAGATTATAGTCTCTGACATTACAACTTTGCCCACCTCATTAATTCCCATCAATATCTTTACCTTTGTTATCATAACCCTGTTGGATACATCCTGCACCCTTGTGGAGTTCTCTCGGCTTCTGGGGGTATATCCTGCTCCCTGGTAAAGTTCCTGCAGCTTCTGGGGTATGTCTTGCTTCCTACTCTCTCCCACGGTATCTGCATTTTGACGTGCCTTTCTTCCAATTGAATATGCTTAAGAGAGTTCATAGCGCACAACTATTGCTCGCTGTAATTGAATAAAGTCCTCAGCTCGCCTTCACATGGCACTCCTGATTTCCCAAACAGCTGAGGCGTCCCCCTCTTGCTGATGCTGCTCTAAGGTGACCATTCGTCCACCTGCAGTTGGGGCCATTTGTCAGTGACATTTGGTTTGAGCTTTCCTAAAGGCTGTCTGCCCCCTGTCAAGGGTTTTTGCCATCCATAAACTTTTGTGAAAACCAAAACGGAGACGTGCTGACCCCTGTCAGCACGTTGGGTGACCTACATGATGATCCGGCTATGAATGACAGACCGGTCACCAGACTGTTCAATTTGTGGCAGAACATTTCGAGACTATCGAGCAAGGCGAGTCCATCTGAGCCGCATGCACAGAGTTCAATACCACCAGGAACTCGAAGAGGCCGCAAGTAGAGCGGGTAGGCCCAAAGTGAGATGGACCGATGAAGAGAAACGTCTCCTGGTAATGGAATCCCTAAGATGAACCACCGGCTTGTTCTCGGACGCTTGTTTAAGACGGAGTTAGCGAGGCTAGACAGGCGGTTGTGGCACGCTATTCGTGTCTGGCTGCGACTGCCTCACGATGCCCCTAATGCCTTCTTCCATGCCGACGTAAAGGACGGTGGACTAGGAATTCACAAACTTTGCTACATCAATCCGCCTACATAAGAACGAGCGGCTCGGGGTGTTGGTGGAGTTTTCGGATCCGGTGGTAGTGGCTCTCCTACTCGCGTTCCTAGTACGAATGCGTTGATGGGTAGACCCGACCACGGCCGCCGGAACCTCTTCTAACAGAACGACTGAGCACTCTAGGAGTTGGAAAGCCAACCTGTGCAGCATGGTTGATGGTGCCAGCCTTGCGTCTACTTGTGAGGTGTCTTCCTGCCACAAGTGGGTCTCGTCCGGTACCCGTCTGCTAAGCGGAGTAGGTTTTGCTCATGCCATCCAGATTAGGGCAAATGCTGTAGCCACTCCGTTTAGAGCAGCTAGTGGTAGACCCGAGGCTCTGTGATGTTTGCCAGAAACCAGGAACCATGGGCCACATATCCCAGGCAAGCTATAAGACGCACGGGGCTCAGGTGAAACGTCATGACGATATCACTCGGTTCGTAGCCGGCCGCCTGTGGCAGAGAAGTTTTGCGGTGGAACGTCAGGTTCGTATACAGGATGGAGGGACCTTCTGTAAGCCTGACATTCTAGCTTGTAAAGGTGATGAAGCCTTTATATTAGACACCCAGGTCTCTGCTGATAACTTCCCACTCACCCGTCCACATCATAGCAAGTGTGACAAGTACGGCACCCTAGAGATCCTTCAAAAGGTCAGAGAATATACCGGGAAGCACACAGCGTCCGCCTCTTCAATAACCCTTAATTGGAGTGGTGGATGGTGCAAGGAGAGTGCGCGTGGTCTACAGGATATGGGACTCGCCAAGAGCGACCTTGAGATTTGCTCTGTAAAAGCCCTAACCTGGACATAGTCCATCTACAGAATATGGTCCAAGACCACATCTAGGGGTAGACCACCTTAGTCCCAGGATCACCGTGCACAGGGTGCATAAGGGTCAACATAGTCTTGTTCAGGTGAACCACAGCCAGGATAGCTGGTAGCCAACTATCTCAGCAGAGTCGTCATCTGGAGTACTACTTCTCCTAATAGTTTCTCACAAGAGGGTGGATGACCTGGCCGAAGCCCACGAGTGGGTAAGGCAGCGGCTGGAAGGACCCCCATGTACATACATATCCCTCCCGCTCCGGGGCCTTGTAAGGAGCTTCCACTATGAATAGTTTTGTTCCGTGTATACCGATGTAAAGTCACCAATCCTGCCGCTTAGGCAGCTTGTTGTTTTGCCTTCAGCTTTAGTACTTTTTTAATGGTATACTGTGCACCACTCCCTTTGTGTGTGCTGTGTTCCCTATAAGAAAAACGACAATGTATGTATGTAATTATTGTGTTGTCATCATCTTAACTCTTGTGGGTTGTGATGAGATCTGCCATTTATGTGTATTTTAGTTTGTGTTTGATAGGGAATTAGGTATGCTAAGGGGTGCCTTCTCGCCACGCCCTGTGCCTGGGGGAAATGGTGCCCAGAAGCTACATAAAATCCCTATTCCCCCCCCCCCCCAAGTGGCAAGGGGGGGTTTGGGGACAAATATATCTCGGCTTCTGGGGTATATCCTGCTGCACCCTTGAGAAGTTATCTCGGCTTCTGGGGTATATCCTGCACCCTTGAGAAGTTATCTCGGCTTCTGGGAGTATATCCTGCTGCACCCTTGAGAAGTTATCTCGGCTTCTGGGGTATATCCTGCTGCACCCTTGAGAAGTTATCTCGGCTTCTTCACTCTCGCATCTCTCTAGTGTTTCTATCTGTAGTTAGAACCTCCTATATAAATAAAAATATAAATGTTCGTTTGTTCAAAGTCGCTAATCTCCGAAAGTTCTTCACCGATTGCTTTGAAATTTTTATGTAACGTTCCATTAGCATCCGAGCGGGTTTTTATATGCATACTATATAGATGTCACATTTGTGACAGGAAAAAACATGCTTATTTTGAAAAACTATTTTTTCAAGTGTTTTTCATGTGAGGGAAATCTTCGAAACCTCTTTACCAATTGCTTTGAAATTTTGACACAATGTTCCATTCGAATATACATGTGTTTTTATATACTTACTATATAGATGCCACACCTGTGACAGGTAAAAACATGCTTTTTTGAAAAACAGCATCTGTTGCAGGTAATGGCAACACACACTATACTAAATAGGTTATGATTCCATTTCAATGTTTCCAATTGCAATGATAAAATGAATTTTCATAGATTTCGATTTATTTTCATTTTGATTTAATTATTTTGTGTGACATTGCTTTGGAATTGAGCTGTGTTGTTTACCATACTGTAAATTTCGTAAGTATAAGTATAGATGTCACACATGTGATAGGTAAAAACATTCTTTTTTTAAGAAACGGTGCCATCTGTTGCACGTAATAGCAACACACGCTATACTAAATATGTTACAATTCCATTTCAATGTTTCCGATTGCATTGACAAATTGAACTTTCATAGATTTGGATTTATTTTCATTTTGATTTAATTATTTTGTGTGACATTGCGTTGGAATTGAGCTGTGTTGTATACCATACCGTTCATTTCGTGAGTATAGTTTATTTTTTTATTTTTTCATTTTTTTTCATTTTGTTTTTTAACTGTTTTTCATATATTTCAGTGATGGGAACATCAGATCATTTGATGTTCTCAATTTTCTGATGGGAACATCTGATCAATTGGTAATGCATCAGACAAGGGAGTGGGGAATGAAGGGGAGGACGAGGGGACGGGAGTGGGTGATGGTGGGGAGGACGAGGGGACAGAGGAGGGGGTAATGGTGGGGAAGACGAGGGGACGGGGGAGTTGGGGATGGGCGGGACAAGGGGACGGGGAATGGAGAATGGTGGTGGGGACAATGGTGGGGAGGACAAAGGGACGGGTGAGTAGGAGATGGTGGGGAGGACGAGGGGACGGTTATCTTGAGATCTTGAGGTTATCTTGAGATGATTACGGGGCTTTTTAGTGTCCCCGCGGCCCGGTCCTCGACCAGGCCTCCACCCCAGGAAGCAGCCCGTGACAGCTGACTAACACCCAGGTACCTATTTTACTGCTAGGTAACAGGGGCATAGGGTGAAAGAAACTCTGCCCATTGTTTCTCGCCGGCGCCTGGGATCGAACCCAGGACCACAGGATCACAAATCCAGCGTGCTGTCCGCTCGGCCGACCGGCTCCCGGTGGAGTGGGAGTGGTGGGGAGGACGAGGGGATGAGGGAGGGGGGAATGGTGGGGAGGACTGGGAGACGGGGGAAGGTTGCTGTGGCTCAACAACGCACATGCATTGCTGAGCCACAGCAAGGCGTGGCCGGGTACAGCTGGTATAAAATAAAGACTGCATGTCGTGGCTGCATGCTTAACGAATTGTCTTACGTAGGTTGCATATAGTGCTTTGAAGGCCAATTTTTCTAGGTTTCTGCTGTCTACTCGAACATTAGCCGTTTTAATGCGCTGTAGATGTTGTTTTGTTTGTGTTCGTCAAGCGACAGACTTCGTGTAGGCTACAGTGTACTTCACATCTTTTTGTTTCACTGCTTCTAGGTGTCACTTTCCTCTTAACCCAAGTGAGGTTCGTGGGAGCGTCTTGGCCCCTATGCTGCTATCCTCGTTACCTTCTTGAGATTATCTTGAGATGATTTCGGGGTTTAGCGTCCAAGCGGCCCGGTCCTCGACCAGGCCTCCTTTTTGTTACATACCCCAAGGAAGCAGCCCGTAGCAGCTGTCTAACTCCCAGGTACCTGTTTACTGCTAGGTGAACACAGGCATCAGAGTGAAAGAAACTCTGCCCATTTCTTTCCGCCTTCCCCCCAGGGATCGATCCCCGGACCCAAGGACTACGAATACCGAGCGCTGTCCACTCAGCCGCCAGGCCCCTGTGGCACTGTTGGTGAGACTGGCATCTTGTGCCAGCTGCCGCCACCTCCAGGTGTGACGTGGCTTGCCTCTTCCTCCTGATGATAATCTGACCCGTTGAGATTATTAACTCTCCGGTAACTCAGTTACTGGCAGCTCTACACGCTTAATGTAACTCAGTTACTGGCAGCTCTACACGCTTAATGCTTCAGACATGTCAGTTACTGGCAGCTCTACACGCTTAATGTAACTCAGTTACTGGCAGCTCTACACGCTTAATGCTTCAGACATGTACCGTGATGTGCTCCTCCCCAGCCCTGCATCATTATAATATTATGTCGTGTCTAATAGCCAGAGTCTCGCTACTTGGTCTAGTATGCAAGGTCTGATTTGCCTAACAGGCTGAAGGATTTTTGTTATTTTCAAATATTTCTTTCCATATTGGTTCTTTTCTAACAATAATAATCTATTATTTTAGGAACATGAATTACTGACAGTTATTTTACGTTAGGTTATGCTAGATTAGGTAGGTTAGGTAGGTTAGGTTAGGTAGGTTAGGTAGGGTAGGTTAGGTAGGTTAGGTTAGGTAGGTTAGGTAGGTTAGGTAGGTTAGGTAGGTAGGTTAGGTTAGGTAGGTAGGTTAGGTAGGTTAGGTAGGTTAGGTAGGTTAGGTTAGGTAGGTTAGGTTAGGTTGGTTAGGTAGGTTAGGTAGGTAGGTTAGGTTAGGTAGGTTAGGTTAGGTAGGTTAGGTTAGGTTAGGTAGGTTAGGTTAGGTAGGTTAGGTTAGGTAGGTTAGGTAGGTAGGTTAGGTAGGTAAGTTAGGTAGGTTAGGTTAGGTAGGTTAGGTTAGGTAGGTTAGGTTAGGTAGGTTAGGTAGGTAGGTTAGGTAGGTTAGGTTAGGTAGGTTAGGTAGGTAGGTTAGGTTAGGTAGGGTAGGTTAGGTAGGTTAGGTAGGTAGGTTAGGTTAGGTAGGGTAGGTTAGGTAGGTTAGGTAGGTTAGGTAGGTAGGTTAGGTAGGTTAGGTTAGGTAGGTTAGGTAGGTAGGTTAGGTTAGGTAGGGTAGGTTAGGTAGGTTAGGTAGGTAGGTTAGGTTAGGTAGGGTAGGTTAGGTTAGGTAGGTAGGTTACGTTAGGTAGGTTAGGTTAGGTAGGTAGGTAGGTTAGGTTAGGTAGGTTTGGTTAGGTAGGTTAGGTAGGTTAGGTAGGTAGGTTAGGTTAGGTTAGGTAGGTTAGGTTAGGTAGGTTAGGTAGGTTAGGTAGGTAGGTTAGGTTAGTTAGGTTAGGTTAGGTAGGTTAGGTTAGGTAGGTTAGGTAGGTAGGTTAGGTTAGGTTAGGTAGGTTAGGTTAGGTAGGTAGGTTAGGTTAGGTTAGATAGGTTAGGTAGGTAGGTCAGGTTAGGTAGGTTAGGTTTAATCAAATTTCTGTTAGTTTTGAATCAAAGTAAAAAAAAAAAATATATAAAATCATGTTATGCAACAGAAAGTTGTATCATTCCATAAGAAAACTTATTTGAAAAGTAAAATATATCAGAAACATTTGGCTTCTTAGGCAACTTGGCCTATTAGTAACTATATAACCCCTCGGGAGATTCGAACCCAGGTCACCAGGGGTATCCTACCTCCAATAGCACCGGCACCACGACCACTGAACCAAGCATCGTCTATAAGTGTTGGTTGATAAGTATAAGTTGATCATGGGACGTATCTGCACAAACTTCACGACTAACCATCACCCGGCGACACTCGGGGCGTGTTCACGACTAACCATCACCCGGCGACACTCGGGGCGTGTTCATGACTAACCATCATCCGGCGACACTCGGGGCGTGTTCATGACTAACCATCACCCGGCGACACTCGGGGCGTGTTCTGGGTTCAGGTACATCAGTAAATATCTAAACATGCTAGGGGTCAAACTGAATACCTTTGTAAAGATGTATGTGTATATTAGAGTCAAGAGTAAGCAAGATACACAACTTGATAGTGGTTCAGGACGGACCGAAACGTCGCCATTTCTCTATCTTTTGGTGTGTAATTTGGTCTTCAAGACCAAACAAGAGAAAACAAAAACAGTGGTTTTTCTACCATGTATGTAGTTGTTATTGTTTTAGATTTAGCTACTCAGAACGAAATGTCCATGTAGCACGGGCTATGGTGAGCCCGTAACTACTATGCATGTCGAAGAGTGTATATATAGAAGTGGAGGGGGGGGGGGTGTGTGGGTATACCGGTGGGAGTGCCCTGGGGCAAGGAGGAGCTGGTTTACGAGGGTCACTGACATACAGGTTGGGGGGGCAAGAGTGGGCCCACACTGCCTGCCACTCTACCTGTTCTGTTTAAAATATTCTCACGGACCTGTTATTACATCTCGAGTCCTTCAGTGGAACCAGTACAGCATGCCCAGCCCCCCTGGCGTTGTTTATGAGGCGGCCTATTGTTTATGAGGCAGCCTATTGTTTATGAGGCAGAATGTCGTTTTTTATGAGGCAGAATGTCGTTGTTTATGACTAGAGATATTCTGTGTTGAATAACAGCACAGACCTCATCTGAGGCTTCACTCTGGTGTTTGGAGGAGTGTGAGTGAGGGTGAGAACTTAGAAAGTTCTCTAATGAATATGATTGGACTGACGTGTTGTTAAGCAAGGGTGTAACAGAGATGTATGTTAAGTCTTGTGTAAATCTGACGAAGACACAAAGAAGATTTATACCAAAACAGAGATGCAGAACTGTCAAACAGGATTGGTTCAACAGAGACGGTGAGAGGGCCAGAGACCAAATGATTGGTTCAACAGAGACGGTGAGAGGGCCAGAGACCAAATGATTAGGTCAACAGAGACGGTGCGAGGGCCAGAGACCAAATGATTAGGCCAACAGAGACGGTGCGAGGGCCAGAGACCAAATGATTGGTTCAACAGAGACGGTGAGAGGGCCAGAGACCAAATGATTGGTTCAACAGAGACGGTGAGAGGGCCAGAGACCAAATGATTAGGCCAACAGAGACGGTGCGAGGGCCAGAGACCAAATGATTGGTTCAACAGACGGTGCGAGGGCCAGAGACCAAAGGCCACAATAATATAATCAATATAGGAGGCCAAACCCTCAAACATATCAACAATAGCAACAAGCAAGGAACTATTACACGGCTGTGAGAAGAGAGGCACAAAATATTGTTGAGAAAATTGATAGCGGACACACAATAAACAGAACTTGGCCTACTCTATAAATTGGTTAACATCAAATTACAGTAAAGGATAAAATTCAGATGTTGAGAATGGGAAACAGATTCACGGAGAACGAAAATGAAATGTGTGAAATGATAAGTGAACTGTTGCAAAGTGTTGTGCAAAATTAAAATTTCAGGGAACCAGACACAATTAGAATTCCAGAGAACAACATAGCGCACAACATGGAGCACATAGAGGTGTCTAGAGACGAAGTGGATAAAAATGCTCAGGGAACTAAGTAAGAACAAAGCAGTTGGTCCAGATGAAGTTTCACCATGGGTGCTGAGAGATTGTGCACCCGAGCTCAGCATTCCACTTCAATAGATTTTTCAGTCAAGTCTGAGTAAAGCTAACATAGCTCCAGCCTACAAAAGTGGCTGCGGGAAAGACCCTCTTAATTATAGACCTGTATCATTGACCAATGTATAGTCAAAACATTTAAAAAATAATTAGGCCCAAATAGGTAGAAAACCCGGAGAGAAATGATATAATAACAGACAGTATGCTTTTCGATCTGGAAGCTCCTATATAACAAATCTACTTAGTTTCTATAGCAGAGCCACAAAGATTTTACAGGAAAGAGATGATTGGGTTGACTACATTTATCTGGACCTAAGAATAGGTTTTCGACAGTCCCACATAAGAGGTTCTTCTAGAAACTGGAACATGCTGGAGGGGTGACAGGGAGACAGGACAATGAGGGCAGTAATCAGAGGTAATGTATCGGACTGGAGAAATGTCACTACCGGAGTACCACAGGGTTCACTTCTGGCACCAGTAATGTTCATTGTCTACATGAACGACTTACCAAGAGGAACACATAATTATATGAACATATTTACTGATGATGCTAAGATACTGGGGAAGATGAGAGACTTAGACGATTGTCATGCCTTGCAAGATATCCTGGAGCAAATAGGTATAGAAAGCACCATTTGGCAAATGGAATTTAATGTGAATAAATGTCATGTTATGGAATAGGAGAAAACAGGCCACATACAAACTAATATTTGTATTAAAAAGCTTTAATAAATTCTGATTAAGAGATCTAGGGGTGGTTCTAGATAGAAAACTATTACTTGAGGACCAAATAAAGAACATTGTGTGAAGAGTCTATGCTACTGAATTTCAGAATTGCTTTTAATTACATGGATGGTGAAATACTAAGTTGTTCACGACCTTCGTGAGACCAAAATTGGAATATGCAGCGTTTGTATGGTGCCCATATCTCAAGAAGCTCATAAAAAATGAAAAAGGTGCAAAAACATGCAACTAAATTGCTTCCGGAAGTGAAAGGCAAGAGCTACGAGGAGAGGTTACAGGCAATAAATATACCAAAGCTAAAAGATAGAAGAAAAAGGGGCGATTTTTCAAACAAAAATGTTCACTACTTACAAAATAGTCATCATAGCAGAAAGGAAAATACCAGAAGGTCAGAGAATTCCTGGAGGGAATAGAATGGGGGAAGAGACCTCAGAGGTCTCAACACAAGACATCATGGACTACATAACTTCCTAACCCAAACACGCTGAAGAAAGTCATGCCACCACATAGTGGAACGCGAATAAAGAAAACAAAGAGCATCAACCCACGGCTCAACAGCCAGTGTCTGATAGCAAAAGGAAAAACAAAATACCACATGGAAGAAATATTGGAAAAACAATACTGAAGGAAATTACCATGCATATAGAGACCAGAAATGATGACACGCAAACCAGGAGAGTGAGAGAGAAGCAGTACACACATGGTACAGTCTGCGAGGGTCAGTCCCACCCCCAAACTGTTCCATAGGGAGGGAGGGAGGGAGGGAGGGAACTATCAATGGAAAGCGCCAAGCTATTACGACTATATAGCACTGGGAAGGGATCAGGATAAGGATTTGGGATGGGACGAGGGGGGAGGGGAGGAATGGTGCCCAACCACTTGGACGGTCGGGGATTGAACGCCGACGTGCATGACACGAGACCGTCGCTTTACCGTCCACCCCACGTGTTCCATAGGTACATCAGGAGGAAGATAACTGTTAACGACCATGTTATCATACTTAGCAAAATGGAAGGAGGAGAACACACAGAGAACGATAAGAAAGTATGCGAGGACCTTTAGCAGACGCTTTCAGGAAGTATTCAAGCTGGAACCTATTCTTCCCAAAGAGTTAAGAACCTAAACTGGACAGGCTCCTAGCCTTGCTGACACAAGCGGCGCCAGAAGAAGTAAGAATGTAACTACTGGACTTGAGTGTAACGAGAGCAGTTGGACCACAAGTAATATCGCCTTAGATACTAGAGGAGGCAGCGGAAGCATCCTTAAGTCCCATTGGGTTTTGCTGTGACATTTAATTCCACTCTGGAAACTGGAAAACGGCTAATATGGTGCCAATATACAAGAAAAGTGGGAGGGGAGTCATGAACTGTTAAATTACGGACCAGAATCACTGTCCCCCCCCCCCCCCAGCACGTTGTTAGAGAGACTCATCTGACCCAGGCTGCTGCAACCTTCACAACACACCAATTTTGGTCTCATAACATTACCATAGATTTAGTAAAGAAAAATCCTGCGTGTTAAAAATTTGTTGGAATCCTACAATTAGATGATGGAAATGAAATGAGAGAGAGGGAGAGTGGGAGGGGTAGACTGCATATTCTTCGACTGCCAGAAAGCACTCTGTTCCGGGACCCATTATATTTCTGATGGGTGTCACCGGCCTGACAAAATAAATTATCTCCCTCATATACATGTTTGCAGATGATACGAAAATACCGCAAATGAGTCAGTCCGGGAATAGTTTGTGATAACTTGCAAACGGATTTAGAAACTACAGAAGTAGTCTGAGACTGTTAGAATTTGATACTGCCAAATGCAAAGTTATGAGGATTGGAAGGGGAGTGAGAATACCAGTACAGCAGAAAAGGATAAAAGGGAGACAGGTTCTTGGTTGAGAAGATGAGTAACACCTGGGCGGAGACGTGTACTCTAATGGCAGCCGCCCATCTTAGCAGAACAAGGTCAGCAGTGTGAGTCCTTCACAAACGTGTTCACAGAGAGCTTTCTAGACCAGAGGAGGACAGCTTGAGGCTTCAAGAAGACCTGAACAAGCTGCAGGAATGGTCGAACAAATGGTTGTTAGAGTTAAACCCAGGCAAATGTAATGTAATGAAGATAGGTGTAGGGAGCAGGAGATCAGATATAAAGTATCATTTAGGAGTTAAAATACTTCAAGAGTCAAGGAGAGAGGAAGGATAGGGGGGTTGATATCACGCCAGACCTGTCCCCTGAAACCCAGATCAAGAGGATAACATCAGCAGCATATTGGTTGACCAACATAAGAACGGCCTTTAGAAACTTGTGTAAGGAATCATTGAGAACTTTGTATACCACATATGTCAGACCAATCCTGGAGTATGCGGCTCCAGCATGGAGTCCATATCTAGTCAAGGATAAGACTAAACTGGAAAAAGTTCAAAGGTTTGCCACCAGACTAGTGCCCGAGCTGAGAGGTATGAGCTACGAGGAGAGACTACGGGAATTAAACCTCACTTCGCTGGAAGACAGAAGAGTTAGGGGGGACATGCTCACCACATAAGAGATTCTCAAAGGAATTGATAGGGTAGATAAGGACAGACTATTTAACAAGGGGCACACGCACTAGGGGACACAGGTGGAAATTGAGTGCCCAAATGAGCCACAGAGATATTAGAAAGAATTTTTTCAGTGTCAGAGTAGGAGACAAATGGAATGCATTAGGCAGTGATGTGGTGGAGGCTGACTCCATACACAGTTTCAACTGTAGATATGATAGAGCCCAATAAACTCAGGAATCTGTACACCTGTTGATTGACGGTTGAGAGGCGGGGTCAAAGAGCCAGAGCTCAACCCCCGTAAGCACAACTAGGTGAGTACAACTAGGTAACTAGTTAAGACCCTGGTACACATGCCGGGTGAGACTCGCTCCTCAGTACACGCCACATGGTTACCTCACACGAAAAAAGACAAGGAAAATTAGAGAAGTACAAAGATACGGAACGAGGCTCGTTCCTGATCTGAATGGTTTGAGCAATAGGAAAAAGTTTAATAGGACTTACCACACTAGAGAAGAGGAGAGACATAGCGGGGACATGATAACAACATGCAAAATTTTAAGAAAAATTTTCAAAAGTACACAGAGCAGCATTTCTCAAGTGAATGAATAGCAGAACTAAGAAATATAAATGGAATCTAAAGGCAACTGATTCACAGTAATCTCAGAAAGATCTTGTTCAGTGTTAGAGTCGCCAGTAAGGGGACAGGTTAGACCTGCAATTCGTTGGAGTTAACTCGACACGAAATTGTAAATGTAAATATAAAAGGAGCGCGGGAACTGAGTCATTGTAGTAATCTAAGAACGTTCAGAAGGCGGTGCTTGGAGCCTTACCCGGCTCTTCAAGCACATCTAGGTGAGTTCAACTAGTTGAGTACATCAAGGGGAGGGAGGGAATTATCAGGGGAAAACGCTAAGTCATTACGACTATATAGCACTGGGAAGGGATCTGGATTTGGGATAGGAAAGGAGGAAGGAATGGTGCCCAAACACTTGGACGGTCGGGGATTGAACTGCATGAAGCAAGACCGTCGCTCTACCGTCCACCCCAAGTGATCTAGGTGTGTACACGAACACACACAAATGAACACCGGGCTCACGAAGACCAACAGACAGAGGCTTTGATGTCAAAGACAATTCCATTTTCTATATACTAAATAAATACTGGAGAAATAAGAGAGGAGAAGCTGGAGGAGAGTAAGAGAGCCGAGACCAGTGGGTGAGGCGAGGCTCAGACGCTGGTGTCACTACACGAACTTCTCACTAACTTACTCAAGTGTAAAGTTGTTACAGTGTGTGCTGTACCTTGTGTTGGTGTTCCGGCCTGGAGGAGCAACACAAATATACTCGTCCTTCACTCGAGGAGCAGCGAGGGCTTGAGATACAACTTTGTTTCTGGAGTACAGGCGGAGGATGGCGGCAGGTGGTGGTAGCGTGTTGAGTGCTCGGGTGTCCTGCAGGTTATGGGATGGTGTGAGCGTGCAGGCGGTGTGGCCCACCTTAGGGTTCCGGTGTGAATATATACCCTAGACTGAGGCCCTCCCGCTGCCAGACGTGCGGGGAACACCGGCATTAAGGCAGCGAATTATACCTTCAAGAGACGTCAAGCCCAAGACCTCCAAGCACAACAAAAAAGAGAAAAGGAACCAGACAAACTAATTCTAAGTTTGGAATATGTTTTGTAGTGAGTACAGCTTGAGGCCAAACTGGCAGCTACAACTTATTTTTTGTTTGTTTGTGTTGCTAGCAGCGGAAGGTCGACGGTTCCTCGCAACCTCCCGGCCTGTGGCACAGTGCGGGCGGCTGTGCCACATTGTTCAAGCAACAATGACACTGACGGTAATAGTGCCACTGTTTGTACAGTAATTGTTAAGCTTGATAATGCAACATTGCACGGTGAGGGAAAGTGGTTTAGGTAACATGTATTACGTGACATTTCAAAATTATTACCATTGGTAAAAGTATTGAAATTGATATGTAGTTTAACACATAGTTAACCCTGATTTATATAGCATGCAATATCGTTAATTCTTAATATATCAACTTAATGAAAACTCTGGGAACACGGCATGAATTTCAGCAATATAATCATTAACAATGTTGAAATGGGCCATTTCAGCAACCTGTCATCCAGAATGATGGCACTTAATTATCTTATTGATGGAAGTAAACAATATGGACTGTTGGACCCTAACAAAAAAAAAAAACTACTCAAATTCAAAATTCAAATTCAAATGTTTATTTAGGTAGAGTACATACATACAAGGGGTGATACATATATTAATGAATTTATAGATAGAGCTAGTACATACAATGCCTAAAGCCACTATTACGCAAAGCGTTTCGGGCAGAGTTCTCTCGTATGTTTCGTACTCTCTTTCTGTCATTAATTTTGTATCGGGTTTGAGAAGTATATGCCTAAAATATATGCCTGAGATTTCTTATTTAGGCCTAGGATAGAGCAGGTTTGTAGTTACTGTGAGAATTTGCTTTTGTTTGCCATGTCCTTTGTAGTATTCCAGTTATACCAAACGTGAACTGTCTTCGGTTACAACAGTCAATTTTTGTACGTTCCTTCCAGAGTAGCTTCGAACGCTGCTACTTGTGGAGGATGGGGTGTGTACTCACCTAGTTGTGCTTGCGGGGGTTGAGCTCTGCTCTTTCGTCCCGCCTCTTAACTGTCGATCAACTGTTACTAACTACTAATTATTTTTTTTCACGCACACTCACCCCCAGGAAGCAGCTCGTAACAGCTGTCTAACTCCCAGGTACCTATTTACTGATAAGTAACAAGGGCGTCTGGGTGAAAGAAACTCTGCCCATTTGTTTCTGCCTGGTACGGGAATCAAACCCGGGTCACAGGATTACGAGTACTGCGCGCTGTCCACTCAGCTACCAGACCCCCTTGTGTCCCGTGGTCAGTGTGTGTTTGTTCACAATCTTTACCCACCGTGTGTTCTTGTGCGTGAGCCTTGTCTTTGTTCAAGTTTAACAGCCAGACGTACTTGTAGTCAAGTCGTATTCAAGCTGAACTACCAGCAAATACTTGTAGCCAAGTCATATTAAAGCTAAACTAAGAGGTAATTGTATTCTAGTAGAGATCAGGCTCAGCTACCAAGAGAAACTTGTAGTCTATAAGTATTCAAGCTGAGCTACTTGATCTCAAGTCGTAATTGAGATGTGACAAGATCTGCTGGTCTATTGATTTCGTGACTTCCTGTTTGCTCTTTTGATCTCCCTTTAAACTATATGAAGAGGGGTACAGAGTGTGTCAAAATCTAGCTACGTGATGTACTACTTGAGTAGTACTACTCAAGTACTACTTAAGTAGTACAAACTTGTACTATTTCCCATGCCACAGGAAGGTTAGTCATACAGGGCCACGTGAGGAGCAGCCTACACTGGCACACTCTTGATGTATTACGAGGATATCCTCAAGAACACGTGAGTTAATAAAGTGATCACACTAATATTTAAACGAATGTTAAACTCTATGGAGTTTGGGCTGCACATTTCATATGCACCGACTTCATGAAGGGTTATAGAGGTATAAGGGCTAATTTCCCTTAAAGGAGGGCACGAGGGGGGCCAACACCGACCCCCTCAGACATGCCCCATAAAATCACTTCATATCCTCCAAAGTTTAATAAAGATAAAGCTAAGTATCTGGGCGCCAGCCTTAGACAGACAACCAGACATTCTCTTTTACAGATACGGGGGGGGGGGGGGGGGGGGGCCTACCAGACTCTTCCCCCATTTCCCTTCTCCCACTTCTGTCCCAATCCCCCCCCCCCTCTCATCTTTTTACATTATCTCCCCTCTCTTTCCCTCTATCCCCACCTCTCCTCTCCTCTCGGTCTCTAACTCAGAAAATATAATACCGAATTAACGTTCATCGTTTCTAGAGAAGAAATCTAGGGACTCGGCCAGTTACCTTTCACCGATTTGGTATTTTTTGGGGGGAGGGGTCACTATTGGGGCCAACCCCCCCCTCTTGATATGACCAATAGGACCAGCCCCAACCGCCCTATGTCCGTCCTGTACCCTAGACCATTCCTCCTGCAAAGTTGGGTGAGACTAGCCGCAAGCGTCTGGCCTCTATTCTCGGACAGATAGATAAACGGGCAGAGAGAGAATCCTTCTCTTATATAGTACAGTGAGTAGCCGGGTGCGCCCGGGTCTCTCTCCCCCCCCCTTCCCCACTCCGGCATTCTTCTAATCATCTCTCATTCAGTCATTTCATCAGTCCAAATGACTCTCATTTGTTATCTAACCCCCCCCCCCCTTGTCTTCCCTTCTCTCCTCTCCAACTTTCTCTCACAAGATCACCTTTCCCATCTTCTCTCCTCTCCCCCTCTTTCCACCTTCTCTCTGTCTTCCCCCTCTCCCACTCCCCTCCACGTTTCACCCCCCCCCCAGCATTCCTCCCTCACACCTCTCCTTCCATCTCCCCCACATCTCTCTCTCTATCCCTCTTTTCAAACATCCCCTTTCTTCTCTTCTGTTCTTCCTTCTCTCCTTATCTCCATCTTTATCTCTTTCTCTCCATCTCTTCTGGAAAATATAATCGTTTTCGAGTCAAAAATCTAGTGGAGGCCGTCAGCCACCTTTCACCGATTACGTGGGCAAAAGGTCAATAATAATCCCAACCACATCTTAATAGCACCAATAGCACTGACTCCAACCAGCCCATGTTCACACCATACCCAAGACCCTTCACCCTGCAAAGTTACGTGAGGATAGCGCCAAATGTCTGGCCTTCAGTCTTGGAAACATTCTCTCTTAGACTGAAAGGGCATCGATTATATCATCCAGACATTATGACGCTAAATAATTAATTTTGTTGCGCCGGTGGCTGAGCGGACAGAACACTGGACGCGTGATCCTGTGGTCCCGGGTTCGATACCGGGCGCCGGCGAGAAACAATGGGCAGATTTTCTTTCCCCCTGATGCCCCTGTTACCTAGCAGTAAATAGGTACCTGCGAATTAGTCAGCTATCACGGGCTGCTTCCTGGGGGTGGAGGCCTGGTCAAGGACCGGGCCGAGGGGACACTAAGCCCCGAAATCATCTCAAGATAACCTGTTATGTGAATGTGTCTTTGACTTAACAAATTTTTTGTTTTGATTTTAGGCTATATAGTACCAGACGTGAAGTAATGTGTTGAATAAATTAGGAAATATATAGCAGCGTTTTCAATAATATTATGTTTAATGAGCATGATATTTTTATTTGTAGACAGAGGGTCAGGCCATGATTGTTGCTTCCCTGTGAGTGGTGTTGATGTTGGGGTTACATCCCATGACGGCACTTCCCGTTCTCTCAATGGCACGCTACATTCCTCCCGGCACCACCCCGGCACCCCTCGGCACACCCCGGCACCCCCCGGCACCCCTCGGCACACCCCGGCACCCCCCCGGCACCCCTCGGCACACCCCGGCACCCCCCGGCACCCCTCGGCACACCCGGCACACTCTGGCTCCCCCCCGGCACACCCCGGCACACCCTGGCACATCCCGGCACATCCCGGCTCCCCCCCGGCACACCCTGGCACTCCTTGCACCCCCCGGCACCCCCCGGCACCCCTCGGCACCCCCCGGCACCCCTCGGCACACCCCGGCACCCCCCCGGCACCCCTCGGCACCCCCCGGCACCCCCCGGCACCCCCCGGCACCCCTCGGCACACCCGGCACACTCTGGCTCCCCCCCGGCACCCCTCGGCACACCCCGGCACACCCCGGCACCCCCCGGCACCCCTCGGCACACCCGGCACACTCTGGCTCCCCCCCGGCACACCCCGGCACACCCTGGCACATCCCGGCACATCCCGGCTCCCCCCCGGCACACCCTGGCACTCCTTGCACCCCCCGGCACCCCCCGGCACACTCTGGCACCCCCTGCACCCCCCCAGCACACCCCGGAACCCTCCTGCAGCTCCCCGGCACACCCCGGCCCTCCCCGGCACACCCCGGCACACCCTGGCACCCTCCTGCAGCTCCCCGGCACACCCCGGTCCTCCCCGGCACACCCTGGCACCCTCCTGTAGCTCCCTGGCACACCCTGGCACCCCCCGGCACACCCCGGCTCCCTCCGGCACACCCCAGCACACCCTGGCACCCCCCCGGCACCCCAGGAACCTCCCGGCACACCCCCGGCTCAACAGGAAACTCCCGGCACACCCCCGGCACCCCCCGGCTCAACAGGAAACTCCCGGCACACCCCCGGCACCCCCCGGCACCCCAGGAACCTCCCGGCACACCCCCGGCACACCCCGGCACAACAGGAACCTCCCGGCACACCCCCGGCACACCCCGGCACAACAGGAAACTCCCGGCACACCCCCGGCACCCCCCGGCACACCCCCGGCACACCCCGGCACAACAGGAAACTCCTGGCACACCCCCGGCACCCCAGGAACCTCCCGGCACACCCCCGGCACCCCCCGGCACCCCAGGAACCTCCCGGCACACCCCCGGCACACCCCGGCACAACAGGAACCTCCCGGCACACCCCCGGCACACTCCGGCACAACAGGAAACTCCTGGCACACCCCCGGCACCCCAGGAACCTCCCGGCACACCCCCGGCTCAACAGGAAACTCCCTGCACACCCCCGGCACCCCCCGGCACCCCAGGAACCTCCCGGCACACCCCGGCACAACAGGAAACTCCCGGCACACCCCCGGCACCCCCCGGCACCCCCCGGCACACACCCGGCACACCCCGGCACAACAGGAAACTCCCGGCACACCCCCGGCACCCCCCGGCACACCCCCGGCACACCCCGGCACAACAGGAAACTCCTGGCACACCCCCGGCACCCCAGGAACCTCCCGGCCGACCCACTAGTCAACATTCCTCATCACATTTGTGATACTCTCTGAAGCAGCGGCGAGGCGCCTGCAGCGGTGACAAGCGGGGCTCGGGGTAGCGGGGCCTAGAGTAGCGGGGCACAGGGTAGCGGGGCACAGGGTAGCGGGGCACAGGGTAGCGGGGCACGGGGTGGCGGGGCATGGGATGGCGGGGCACGGGGCCTAGGGTAGTGGGGCACAGGGTAGCGGGGCATGGGGTGGCGGGGCATGGGGTGGCGGGGCATGGGGCCTAGGGTAGTTGGGCACAGGGTAGCATGGTACCGGGAACAGGGTAGCGGGGCACAGGGTAGCGGGGCACAGGGTAGCGGGGCACGAGTTAGCGGGGCACAGGGTAGCAGGGCACAGGGTTGAAATGGGGGGGTGCCAGTGGGGTGCTGGAGGGGGGGGGGGTGTTCAAGTTGAAACGCATGTGTAGCCCCAGACTACCTGTCTACAATTCTTCCAGGGTTTCACCGTGATCCCGTCCGGGCGACCGACAGGCTGGTCAGAGTTGCGGGGCATTAGGTAACGAGGTTCTCTCTCTGCTGGACAACCAGCTGAGGTGAGGCTCCTCTTAATAATGTTAGTTACCTCGCTGTGTCTTGCATGCCATCCTCCCGTGCTTTGGCAGAGCAGGCCATGCCGGCCAAGTGTCTGCTGGAACATGTTCTAAGGGAGAAATTCCGTTCACGGTAACGGATTGAGAATGCCAACATAATTAGTGATTATCTACTTTTATACATGGTTAGGTTAGGTTAAGGTTACTTTATCACTCTTTAGGTTAAGGTTAGGTTAGGTTTCAGTATGTTGGGTTAAGTTAAGATGGTGATTTAGTGACGATAATTTGTTTTCGAATGCCATAAATCTCATTGAGTGCATTCACGAATTTTATTTACAGAAAATCAAATTCTTCAAAGTAAACGTTTTCATCGCATACTCATAATTTTAAACCAACGATTTATAGTAAAATAAAGATATAACTTGAGAATAATCACATGTTTGTGACAAAAGTTTACATTCCAGTTTACATGTAGACTATTACTGGAACCGTAATATGCTTTCAGGTCATCACACATGTCTAGATAACTTTCCAGTTGGTTTAAATGGGAGGAGGGGGGGGCAGGGTTTCTCATGATAATGAATATTGTATGAGGACAGGCTCGCTGAAAACGGAGAGTTTACCCTTCAGGTGTCTGCTGGAACATGAAAGTTTACCAATCACGGCTTTATGACAATGTGCATGATAAGGTACGCCCTTTGAACAGAAGAGGTCCCATGACAGCCCCGAGTTATTATTTCCTTTGCGACTGTCACGAATTATGACCATTTATAACGACCTATTCTGCTTTATTTCTGATACCCCATTTCCTGGTGCAGTTTGAGACGTCTCCTCCTCCTCTACTGTAATTCACCCATTTCTGGCCATGATATAGTATCAAGAGCCATATTAGTGTCTAAGAGAGATCACATTGTATTAGTCACCTCCCTCTCTAACTCTAGCTCTCTCTCTCTTTCTCTCCCTCTTTCTCTCCCTCTTTCTCTCTTGTTCTCTCATCTCTCTCTCTTGCTCTCTCATCTCTCTCTCTTTCTCTCTATTCTCCCTTTCACTTTCTCTCTAATCCCTCTCCCTTTCTCTTGCTCTCCCTTCTCTCTCTCACTTTCTCTCTCATACCTCTCCCTCATGTCTGTCTCTCACTTTCACTCTCCCGCTCTAACCTCTCTCACTCCCACCCCCTTTCACATCCCCCACTCTTTCTCTCTCTCTCTCTCCCTCCCCGTCTCGGTCCCCCTCCCTCATGGTTAACCCTATCACAACATAGTAGGAAAGGGGACAAACATGGCAGGGAGATGCACCAAGGGAAGAGGGAAAAGTCAATGTGACCAAATGAAGGAAATGTTCGCCAAGTTTGGGAGGACATCAGGAGGGAGATGCAGGCAGTGAAGAATAAAATAAGCAACCTGCCAAGCGAGCTGACAGTAACAAAGAAGGAGATTAAAACCCTCACAGAGAACAATACTGAGGCTGAGACTCAGATAATTATCCAAAGAGAAGATGGAAATGTTACATTGGAAGGGAATGCCATTGTACAAGCAACATTTGCAGAAATGACGAAAAAGAACAAGGAAGTAATGTCCACAGTGAGGGAGGTAGCCATGGAAGCCGCCACCTCACAGGAAGCAGCAAGGTCCACTAGTCAGCTGCTGGAAAGAAAAAGATCAATGGTAGCTGTGGGTATAAATGAGCAGGAAGGCTCCAATAGGACAGAGTGGAATGACAAGGACAGAGTGGCAGGGAATGAAGTAATAAAGGGGCTAGAGATGGAAGTGGCTGAACATAACATTGAGAAGGTTTTCAGGTTAGGCTGGTACAACGAGGACAGAGACTTCATGATAAAGGTAGTGTTTGCAAACGAGACCACAAAGGAGAATATTCTAGCAAGGAAGAACCAACTGCAATATGTGGGAGAATTCAAAAAAGTATTCCTCCAGAGGGAGATGACAGGTGTGGAGAGAGTCATGGCGGCAGAAGCAAGGAAGAAGTGCAGGGTGAGAGGAGAAAACCAGGAAATCACAGCCCCCAATGCAACATCCCCAGAGGTGAGGGGGTAACCCACAACCACCAACCCAGTAACACCAGAGGGGAGGGCAAATCCACCACCCTCCTCTGCATAGAATTGCAGAGGAGGGGGTGGGGTCACAAATATCACAAAGAAGGGGACATGAGAAGAAACAAAAGAAAGTGAGTCTCAAGGCAATGTACACTAACATAGATGTGATTACGAATAAAACAAATTAGCTTGGAGAATGGGTATTAGAAGAAAACCCAGACATAATAGCACTCACAGAAACAAAGCTAACGAAAACCGTAACAAATGCAGTGTTTCTGCAGGACTACTATGTTGTGAGGAAAAAGAGAGAAGGAAGAAAAGGTGGTGGTGGTGTAGCTCTGCTGGGAAGAAAAGGCTGGAGTTTTGAGGAGATGTTTATTCAGGGCTGTGAAGGTTTCAGTGACTACATAACAGGTACCATAGCAATTGGAGGACAAAAAATTATAGTAGTAGTCATATATAACCCCATCCCCCCGTCCACCAAACGACAGAAGACCCAAACAAGAAAATGATAGAAATAACATGGCCACCATCAATATAACAGAGACAGCAGCTTCTGTAGTTAGCAGGAACGGATCCAGACTACTAATGGAAGACTTCAACAACGGGAAGATAGATTGGGAGAACAGAGACCCACATGGAGAACCGGACACATGGAGAGCTAAGCTGCTGGACGTGGCAGCAAGAAACTTTCTAAGCCAACACATCAAGGGACCGACAAGAATGTGAGGGAAGGAGTGGGATATAAGGGAAGTTAAGTTGGAAGCCCCCTAGGGAATGAGTGATCACAGTGTATGATCTTTGAGTACCTGGTAGACCTAGGATTTATCACCCCCCCCCCAAAAAAAAAAAAAAAGAGCTAGGAAACAAAAGGCTGGCATACCGAAAGGGGAATTGAGGAGATGAGAGGTTTCCTAAGGGATATACCATGGGACACAACTCAGAGCTAAATGTGTGTACAAGGCATGATGGACCATGTCATCCAAAAGTGTCAGGAGGCAGTAAATAGGTTTATCCCGACCCAAAAGGAAAAATCCGAGAAGCAAAAGAAGAATCCGTGGGTAATAGGGCATGTATGGAAGCAAAGGAACTGAACAAAAGGGCTTGGAGGAACCTTCGAAATAAGAGACCACCAGAAAGTAGAGAGAGATACCAGTGAACCAGAAATGAGTATGTTAGTGTGAGAAGAGAAGCTGAGAGACAGTATGAACATGATATAGCAAGCAAAGCCAAGACCGAACCAAAGCTACTTTACAGTCAAAGTGCAGGGTGAGAGGAGAAAACCAGGAAATCTTTACAAAGCTACAGTTTACATCAGGAGGAAAACAACAGTGAAAGAACAGGTTATCTACCCACCTTGAGGTGTTTCTGGGGCTTAGCGTCCCCACAGCCCGGTCGTCGACCAAGCCTCCTCGTTGCTAGACTGGTCAACCAGGACGCGGCTGCTCGCAGCCTGACGTATAATTCACAGCCTGGTTGATCAGGTATCCTTTGGAGGTGCTTAACGAGTTCTCTCTTGAACACTGTGAGGGGTCGGTCAGTTATGCCCCTTATGTGGTGATGAAACTTAGAACGGGTGAGGACAGGTATACAGAGAATGACAAAGAGGTGTGTGAAGAACTCAACAAGAGGTTCCAGGAGGTCATCACAACAGAACGAGGTGAGGTCACTGAGCTTGGAGAGGTGGCCATAAACCAGTCAGCCTTAGAGGGGTTCGAAATTACATGAGATGAGGTCAAGAGACACCTGTTGGATCTGGATGTGAGAAAGGCTGTTGGGAAAGGTCCAGAGGGAATGTCACCATGGGTATTGAAAGAGTGTGCAGAGGCCCTTCGCTTGCCACTCTCCATAGTGTATGGAAATGGGAGACCTACAAGAAATATGGAAGACTGCTAATGTAGTCCCAATACACAAAAAGGGTGACAAATAAGAGGCACTGAACTACAGGCCAGTGTCCTTAACTTATATACCATGCAAGGTGATGGAGATCATGAAAAAACCTAGTAACACATCTGGATTCAATTTTAATTTCTTTCTTTATTATGCACCCCATACCCATCGCGTGGGTGGTGGTGTAAATGATTACAGAGGCACGTAATCGGTTCATGAACTGAACCCTCTAGTTCGTTTAGCTAAGCAAATAACAATTTTTGACGCTAGTTACAAAATTATTAATGCTATATATACACATGTACACATTCTCATACATACATACATGTACATATATATATATGCGTATACATATATACATACACATACATATCTAATCACCCACACAAATACACACATCAATAATCTTTTGTGTCACAAGTAACATTACAAGAGGCTCACAACAGTCACTATACAAGGCACTTTACATCTATGATGAGTCACACAGTTACTAGTCTTGCTCCACACCCACCCAACTGGGCGGCAGCTTTACAGTCATGTGCATGCATTACTTGCAGTAAGCCAATTTTGGATACTTCGCTAAGATTTCGGGCAGCACATCATTATGAATGAAGTACTTACACATTTCTTGGATACTATTGATGGTGTTATCTCTAAATTCCGCGATTTTTTCACATTCCATTATATAATGGTGCAAAGTATGCGAATAGTTCTGCTGACAGAGTTTACATTTAGTCAAATCTACATCAGCAGATGTAACAAATTCCCTGAGGTACTTGTAGCCGAGCCTAAGCCTAGCAGTGGTAACATCTAGAAGTCTGCTAACATTATTGGATGACCCATAGACGTGCGGTTCTTCCTGCATAATAGAATGATGATAGATGGTTGGAGAGAAGGGACTTCACGCTAAATTGCCAACATGGGTTCAGAGAGGGAAAATCTTGCCTTACTGGCTAAATAGAATTCTACGATCAGGTGAAAGATTAAGCAAGAAAGAGAAGGCTGGGCGGACTGCATTTTCTTGGACTGTCGGAAAGCCTTTGACACTGTACACCATAAGAGGCTGGTACATAAGCTGGAGAAACAGACAGGAGTAACTGGTAAGGTGCTCCAGTGGATAAGGGAGTACCCAAGCAATAGGAAGTAGAGAGTTACAGTGAGGGGGTGAGACCTCAGATGTCACCAGTGGAGTCACCAGTGGACCTGGCGTGAAGTCACCAGTGGAGTCCCACAGGGCTCTGTACTCGGTCCGATCCTGTTTCTGATATACGTAAATGATCTCCCAGAGGGTATAGACTCATTCCTCTCAATGTTTGCTGACGATGCCAAAATTATAAGAAGGTTTAAGACAGAGGAGAACGCTTGAGGCTTCAAGAAGATCTGGACAAACTGAAGGAATGGTCGAACAAATGATTGTTAGAGTTTAACCTAAGCTAATGTAATGTAATGAAGATAGGTGTTGGGAGCAGGAGGCCAGATACAAGGTATCAGTTGAGAGAGAGAGAGAGAGAGAGAGAGGGAGAGAGAGAGGGAGAGAGGGAGAGAGAGTGTGAGTGAGTGAGTGAGTGAGTGAGTGAGTGAGTGAGTGTGTGTGTGTGTGTGTGTGTGTGTGTGTGTGTGTGTGTGTGTGTGTGTGTGTGTGTGTGTGTGTGTGTGTGTGTGTGTGTTGGTGGATGATATCACGCCAGACCTGTCCCCTGAAGCCTATATCAAGAAAATAACATCAGCGGCATATGCCAGGTTGGCCAACATAAGAACGGCTTTTAGAAACTTGTGTAAGGAATCATTCAAAACTTCGTATACCACATATGTCAGACCAATGCTGGAGTATGCGGCCCCAGCATGGAGTCCATATATAGTCAAGCATAAGACTAAACTGGAAAAAGTTCAAAGGTTTGCCACCAGACTAGTTCCCAAACTGACGGGTATGAGCTACGAGGAGAGACTACGGGAATTTAACCTCACGTCGCTGGAAGACAGAAGAGTTAGGGGGGTACATGATCACCACATACAAGATTCTCAAAGGAATTGATAGGGTAGATAAAGACAGGCTATTTAAATGAACAAATCCACAAGAGCCGTGACGAGGATTCGAACCTGCTTCCGAGAGCATCCGAGACGCTGCCTTAATCGACGGCCTATTGACATAGCTCGAGTGCAGGGGGGGAGTTGTGTAAAACCCTGGTGTGTGTCTTGGAGACTGCAGGATCCAGTAAGTTCAGTAGAACTTCGGTTTCAACTCTTTTGACCATGTCGTAGTTCAGTCGATTATGGCAGCGTCTGGGATGCTCTCGGACGCAGGTTCGAATCCTCGTCACGGCTCTTGTGGATTTGTTCATTTGATGCATCACGCTTTTGTCATTTCTGTGTGTAACAAGCTATTTAACACAAGGGGAACACGCACTAGGGGACACAGGTGGAAATTGAGTGGCCAAATGAGCCACAGAGATATTAGAAAGAACTTTTTCTTTGTCAGAGTAGTTGACAAATGGAATGCATTAGGCAGTGATGTGGTGGAGGCTGACTCCATACACAGTTTGAAGTGTAGATATGATAGAGCCCAGTAGGCTTAGGAACCTGTACACCAGTTGATTGACGGTTGAGAGGCGGGACCAAAGAGCCAGAGCTCGACCCCCACAAGCACAACTAGGTGAGTACCACTCTCAGCTACCTCATATGTTTCTTAGGAATGAGAATAAATTTGTCAAACTTGCTCGTCATTTTCAAAGGCATAGTGTTTTTTTTAACCTGTCTTTTTGAAGATGAATAGGAATGACATTTGCAATTTTCTCCAACTTAAATGACCAAATTTGATATTAAAAGTAATTAAAAGATAGATGTTAGGGAGTTATCTTACAGATTCAAAGCTAACATGAAATAACATTCGCAATCATTCACATTTATGGAACTATGATCTGCATTTTTGTTTTATTGAATGTGCTTGATTATGTTAGAAAATAAATCTTCCATATATTCATTTACGAGTGGAAAATGCCTCATCAGAGACTGAGAATTCGCTTGATCTTATAGTTGACATGTGCTCACAGCGATTGTTGGATTTATTATGTGAATGTCTCCTATTAAATGTGTAGAACTTGAGGTAAAATGTCAAGTTCGTCTGTTGTTAAGGAAGAGATACAAAATATGATGACACTGTTCAAGTACCGCTTCCTTACCTGGGAAGGGCAGGGAACTATCAAGAGGATATGCCAAGTCATTACGACTATTTAGCACTGGGAAGGGGTCAGGATAAGGATTTGGGATGGGACGGAGGGAAGGAATGGTGCCCAACCACTTGGACGGTCGGGGATTTAATGCCCGACATGAATGAAACGAGACCGTCGCTACGGTTTTCAATGACCTTAGTTCGAAGCACCTGGAGGAGCCTTCTGGAAGTTTACCTTGTCTCCCCCTGAAGCACCTGGAGGAGCCTTCTGGAAGTTTACCTTGTCTCCCCCTGAAGCACCTGGAGGAGCCTTCTGGAAGTTTACCTTGTCTCCCCCTGCCGTTCACACTACACCTGGAGGAGCCTTCAGGAAGTTGACCTTGTCTCCCCCTGCCGTTCACACTACACCTGGAGGAGCCTTCTGGAAGTTTACCTTGTCTCCCCCTGCCGTTCACACTACACCTGGAGGAGCCTTCAGGAAGTTTACCTTGTCTCCCCCTGCCGTTCACACTACACCTGGAGGAGCCTTCAGGAAGTTTACCTTGTCTCCCCCTGCCGTTCACACTACACCTGGAGGAGCCTTCAGGAAGTTGACCTTGTCACCCCCTGCCGTTCACACTACACCTGGAGGAGCCTTCTGGAAGTTTACCTTGTCCCCCCCTGCCGTTCACACTACACCTGGAGGAGCCTTCAGGAAGTTTACCTTGTCTCCCCCTGCCGTTCACACTACACCTGGAGGAGCCTTCTGGAAGTTTACCTTGTCTCCCCTGCCGTTCACACTACACCTGGAGGAGCCTTCAGGAAGTTTACCTTGTCCCCCCCTGCCGTTCACACTACACCTGGAGGAGCCTTCAGGAAGTTTACCTTGTCTCCCCCTGCCGTTCACACTACACCTGGAGGAGCCTTCTGGAAGTTTACCTTGTCCCCCCCTGCCGTTCACACTACACCTGGAGGAGCCTTCAGGAAGTTTACCTTGTCTCCCCCTGCCGTTCACACTACACCTGGAGGAGCCTTCTGGAAGTTTACCTTGTCTCCCCTGCCGTTCACACTACACCTGGAGGAGCCTTCAGGAAGTTTACCTTGTCTCCCCCTGCCGTTCACACTACACCTGGAGGAGCCTTCAGGAAGTTTACCTTGTCTCCCCCTGCCGTTCACACTACACCTGGAGGAGCCTTCAGGAAGTTGACCTTGTCTCCCCCTGCCGTTCACACTACACCTGGAGGAGCCTTCAGGAAGTTGACCTTGTCTCCCCCTGCCGTTCACACTACACCTGGAGGAGCCTTCAGGAAGTTTACCTTGTCTCCCCTGCCGTTCACACTACACCTGGAGGAGCCTTCAGGAAGTTTACCTTGTCTCCCCCTGCCGTTCACACTACACCTGGAGGAGCCTTCAGGAAGTTTACCTTGTCTCCCCTGCCGTTCACACTACACCTGGAGGAGCCTTCAGGAAGTTTACCTTGTCTCCCCCTGCCGTTCACACTACACCTGGAGGAGCCTTCAGGAAGTTTACCTTGTCTCCCCCTGCCGTTCACACTACACCTGGAGGAGCCTTCTGGAAGTTTACCTTGTCTCCCCTGCCGTTCACACTACACCTGGAGGAGCCTTCAGGAAGTTTACCTTGTCTCCCCCTGCCGTTCACACTACACCTGGAGGAGCCTTCAGGAAGTTTACCTTGTCTCCCCTGCCGTTCACACTACACCTGGAGGAGCCTTCAGGAAGTTTACCTTGTCTCCCCCTGCCGTTCACACTACACCTGGAGGAGCCTTCAGGAAGTTTACCTTGATTTACATTGTTTTAAAAAGCTTTTGTTTTAGAAAATCGTCTCCATCTTTTATACGTTGTATCTTACGTTTTGAACGGCAGCCATTAATCTCATGTTCGTTTATTTAGGGCAAATATTAATTGATGTGGGCCCGACGGCTGAGTTGACAGCGCTCGGGATTCGTAGTCCTCAGGTTCCGGGTTCGATCCCTGGTGGAGACGGAAAGAAAGAGGCAGATTTTTTTCACCCTGATTCTCCTGTTCACCTAGCAGTAAATAGGTACCTGGGAGTTAGACAGCTGCTACGGGCTACTTCTTGGGAATGTGTAACAAACAGGAGGCCTGGTCGAGGACCGGGCCGCGGGGACGCTAAGCCCCGAAATCATCTCAAGATAACCTAAGAGATTTATATTGAATATTATGAAACAAAGCTTTATGTTTGATCACTTTAAACCTGCAACAATTTGACCTTCAGTGTGATCCAGTATGAGTAGTCCTGCTCGGGGCTTAGTGTCCCCGCGGCCCGGTCCTCGACTAGGCCTCCATCCCAGGAAGCAGCCCGTGACAGCTGACTAACTCCCAGGTACCTATTTACTGCTAGGTAACAGGGGCGGACTACATTTTCAGGATCACAGGACTACGCGTCCAGTGTTCTGTCCGCTCAGCCACCGGCTCCCTAGGCTGGCTGCTCAGTCTCCATGTATAATGACTCACATCTCATAGTCACTTTAACGAATGACGTCACTTATTACAGTGTTCTCTTACCCAACTTAATCACGTTTTGTCGACCCTGATGTATTAATGTTGGCAAGTGTCTAGATCACATTTTCTCCCCCCCCCCCATGATATTTATTGGTATGTCCTTGTCTGCCAGTACTAGGGGGAGTGTCCTTGTCTGCCAGTACTAGGGGAGTGTCCTTGTCTGCCAGTACTAGGGGAGTGTCCTTGTCTGCCAGTACTAGGGGAGTGTCCTTGTCTGCCAGTACTAGGGGAGTGTCCTTGTCTGCCAGTACTAGGGGAGTGTCCTTGTCTGCCAGTACTAGGGGAGTGTCCTTGTCTGCCAGTACTAGGGGAGTGTCCTTGTCTGCCAGTACTAGGGGAGTGTCCTTGTCTGCCAGTACTAGGGGAGTGTCCTTGTCTGCCAGTACTAGGGGGAGTGTACTTGTCTGCCAGTACTAGGGGAGTGTCCTTGTCTGCCAGTACTAGGGGAGTGTCCTTGTCTGCCAGTACTAGGGGAGTGTACTTGTCTGCCAGTACTAGGGGAGTGTCCTTGTCTGCCAGTACTAGGGGAGTGTACTTGTCTGTCAGTACTAGGGGGAGTGTACTTGTCTGCCAGTACTAGGGGAGTGTCCTTGTCTGTCAGTACTAGGGGGAGTGTACTTGTCTGCCAGTACTAGGGGAGTGTCCTTGTCTGCCAGTACTAGGGGAGTGTACTTGTCTGCCAGTACTAGGGGAGTGTACTTGTCTGCCAGTACTAGGGGAGTGTCCTTGTCTGTCAGTACTAGGGGGAGTGTACTTGTCTGCCAGTACTAGGGGAGTGTCCTTGTCTGTCAGTATTAGGGGGAGTGTACTTGTCTGCCAGTACTAGGGGAGTGTCCTTGTCTGCCAGTACTAGGGGGAGTGTCCTTGTCTGTCAGTACTAGGGGGAGTGTACTTGTCTGCCAGTACTAGGGAAGTGTCCTTGTCTGCCAGTACTAGGGGAGTGTACTTGTCTGCCAGTACTAGGGGAGTGTACTTGTCTGCCAGTACTAGGGGAGTGTCCTTGTCTGTCAGTACTAGGGGGAGTGTACTTGTCTGCCAGTACTAGGGGAGTGTCCTTGTCTGCCAGTACTAGGGGAGTGTCCTTGTCTGCCAGTACTAGGGGAGTGTACTTGTCTGCCAGTACTAGGGGAGTGTCCTTGTCTGCCAGTACTAGGGGAGTGTCCTTGTCTGCCAGTACTAGGGGAGTGTACTTGTCTGTCAGTACTAGGGGAGTGTCCTTGTCTGCCAGTACTAGGGGAGTGTACTTGTCTGCCAGTACTAGGGGAGTGTCCTTGTCTGCCAGTACTAGGGGAGTGTCCTTGTCTGCCAGTACTAGGGGAGTGTCCTTGTCTGCCAGTACTAGGGGGAGTGTCCTTGTCTGCCAGTACTAGGGGAGTGTACTTGTCTGCCAGTACTAGGGGAGTGTACTTGTCTGCCAGTACTAGGGGAGTGTCCTTGTCTGCCAGTACTAGGGGAGTGTCCTTGTCTGCCAGTACTAGGGGGAGTGTCCTTGTCTGTCAGTACTAGGGGAGTGTCCTTGTCTGCCAGTACTAGGGGAGTGTACTTGTCTGCCAGTACTAGGGGAGTGTCCTTGTCTGCCAGTACTAGGGGAGTGTCCTTGTCTGCCAGTACTAGGGGAGTGTCCTTGTCTGCCAGTACTAGGGGAGTGTCCTTGTCTGCCAGTACTAGGGGAGTATACTTGTCTGCCAGTACTAGGGGGAGTGTCCTTGTCTGCCAGTACTAGGGGAGTGTACTTGTCTGCCAGTACTAGGGGAGTGTCCTTGTCTGTCAGTACTAGGGGAGTGTACTTGTCTGCCAGTACTAGGGGAGTGTACTTGTCTGCCAGTACTAGGGGAGTGTACTTGTCTGCCAGTACTAGGGGGAGTGTCCTTGTCTGCCAGTACTAGGGGAGTGTACTTGTCTGCCAGTACTAGGGGAGTGTCCTTGTCTGCCAGTACTAGGGGAGTGTCCTTGTCTGCCAGTACTAGGGGAGTATACTTGTCTGTCAGTACTAGGGGAGTGTACTTGTCTGCCAGTACTAGGGGAGTGTCCTTGTCTGCCAGTACTAGGGGAGTGTCCTTGTCTGTCAGTACTAGGGGGAGTGTACTTGTCTGCCAGTACTAGGGGAGTGTCCTTGTCTGTCAGTACTAGGGGAGTGTCCTTGTCTGCCAGTACTAGGGGAGTGTCCTTGTCTGCCAGTACTAGGGGAGTGTCCTTGTCTGTCAGTACTAGGGGGAGTGTACTTGTCTGCCAGTAGTAGGGGAGTGTCCTTGTCTGCCAGTACTAGGGGAGTGTCCTTGTCTGCCAGTACTAGGGGAGTGTCCTTGTCTGTCAGTACTAGGGGAGTGTCCTTGTCTGCCAGTACTAGGGGAGTGTCCTTGTCTGCCAGTACTAGGGGAGTGTCCTTGTCTGTCAGTACTAGGGGAGTGTCCTTGTCTGCCAGTACTAGGGGAGTGTCCTTGTCTGCCAGTACTAGGGGAGTGTCCTTGTCTGCCAGTACTAGGGGAGTGTCCTTGTCTGCCAGTACTAGGGGAGTGTCCTTGTCTGCCAGTACTAGGGGAGTGTCCTTGTCTGCCAGTACTAGGGGAGTGTCCTTGTCTGCCAGTACTAGGGGAGTGTCCTTGTCTGCCAGTATTAGGGGAGTGTACTTGTCTGCCAGTACTAGGGGGAGTATACTTGTCCGCCGGTACTAGGGGAGTGTACATGTCTGCCAGTACTAGTGGAGTGTACATGTCTGCCAGTACTAGGGGAGTGTACATGTCTGCCAGTACTAGGGGAGTGTACATGTCTGCCAGTACTAGGGGAGTGTACATATGTCTGCCAGTACTAGGGGAGTGTCCTTGTCTGCCAGTACTAGGGGAGTGTATTTGTCTGCCAGTACTAGGGGAGTGTACTTGTCTGCCAGTACTAGGGGAGTGTACTTGTCTGCCAGTACTAGGGGAGTGTCCCTCTCTGCCAGTACTAGGGGAGTGTCCTTGTCTGCCAGTACTAGGGGAGTGTATTTGTCTGCCAGTACTAGGAGAGTGTACTTGTCAGCCAGTACTAGGGGAGTGTACTTGTCTGCCAGTACTAGGGGAGTGTCCTTGTCTGCCAGTACTAGAGGAGTGTATTTGTCTGCCAGTACTAGGGGAGTGTCCTTGTCTGCCAGTACTAGGGGAGTGTCCTGGTCTGCCAGTACTAGGGGAGTGTATTTGTCTGCCAGTACTAGGGGGAGTGTACTTGTCTGCCAGTACTAGGGGAGTGTCCTTGTCTGCCAGTACTAGGGAAGTGTGTTTGTCTGCCAGTACTAGGGGAGTGTCCTTGTCTGCCAGTACTAGGGGAGTGTATTTGTCTGCCAGTACTAGGGGAGTGTCCTTGTCTGCCAGTACTAGGGGAGTGTCCTTGTCTGCCAGTACTAGGGGAGTGTCCTTGTCTGCCAGTACTAGGGGCGTGTCCTTGTCTGCCAGTACTAGGGGAGTGTTCTTGTCTGCCAGTACTAGGGGAGTGTTCTTGTCTGCCAGTACTAGGGGAGTGTCCTTGTCTGCCAGTACTAGGGGAGTGTCCTTGTCTGCCAGTACTAGGGGAGTGTACTTGTCTGCCAGTACTAGGGGCGTGTCCTTGTCTGCCAGTACTAGGGAAGTGTCCTTGTCTGCCAGTACTAGGGGCGTGTCCTTGTCTGCCAGTACTAGGGGAGTGTCCTTGTCTGCCAGTACTAGGGGCGTGTCCTTGTCTGCCAGTACTAGGGGAGTGTCCTTGTCTGCCAGTACTAGGGGCGTGTCCTTGTCTGCCAGTACTAGGGGCGTGTCCTTGTCTGCCAGTACTAGGGGAGTGTCCTTGTCTGCCAGTACTAGGGGCGTGTCCTTGTCTGCCAGTACTAGGGGAGTGTCCTTGTCTGCCAGTACTAGGGGCGTGTCCTTGTCTGCCAGTACTAGGGGCGTGTCCTTGTCTGCCAGTACTAGGGGAGTGTCCTTGTCTGCCAGTACTAGGGGCGTGTCCTTGTCTGCCAGTACTAGGGGAGTGTCCTTGTCTGCCAGTACTAGGGGAGTGTCCTTGTCTGCCAGTACTAGGGGCGTGTCCTTGTCTGCCAGTACTAGGGGCGTGTCCTTGTCTGCCAGTACGAGGGGAGTGTTCTTGTCTGCCAGTACTAGGGGAGTGTACTTGTCTGCCAGTACTAGGGGAGTGTACTTGTCTGCCAGTACTAGGGGCAGACCTTGTAATAATTGCTTAGTTGTTTTCTCATGTTTAAGATAAATACAGTGAAGATGTTAACAGTCCCCGTAGCGCAGTGGTATGACACTCGCCCCGCGCATGGCGAGCGCTTTTGCCTGAGTTCGTATCCTGGCAGGATTGACCAGGCACAAATCCTTAACTGTAGCCTCTGTTCACCCAACAGTAAAATGGATACCTGGTTGTTAAACGATTTGGCAAAGACCCTCCCCATGTCACCCCTACACACCCTCCCCATGTCACCCCCACACACCCTCCCCATGTCACCCCCACACACCCACCCCATGTCACCCACACACCCTCCCCATGTCACCCCTACACACCCTCCCCATGTCACCCCCACACACCCTCCCCATGTCACCCCCACACACCCACCGCATGTCACCCCCACACACCCCATGTCACCCCCACACACCCTCCCCATGTCACCCCCACACACCCTCCCCATGTCACCCCCACACACCCTCTCCATGTCACCCCCACACACCCTCCCCATGTCACCCCCACACACCCTCCCCATGTCACCCCCACACACCCTCCCCATGTCACCCCCACACACCCTCCCCATGTCACCCACACACATCCACCCCATGTCACCCCCACACACCCACCCCATGTCACCCACACACCCTCCCCATGTCACCCCCACACACCCTCCCCATGTCACCCCCACACACCCTCCCCATGTCACCCCCACACACCCTCCCCATGTCACCCCCACACACCCTCCCCATGTCACCCCCACACACCCTCCCCAAGTCACCCCCACACACCCTCCCCATGTCACTCCCACATACCCTCCCCATGTCACCCCCACACACCCTCCCCATGTCACCCCCACAAACCCTCCCCATGTCACCCCCACAAACCCTCCCCATGTCACCCCCACACACCCTCCCCATGTCACCCCCACAAACCCTCCCCATGTCACCCCCACAAACCCTCCCCATGTCACCCCCACAAACCCTCCCCATGTCACCCCCTCACACCACATGTCACCCCCACACACACTCCCCATGTCACCCCCACACACCCTCCCCATGTTACCCCCACACACCCTCCCTATGTCACCCCCACACACCCCATATCACCCCCACACACCCTCCCCATGTCACCCCCACACACCCCATGTCACCCCGACACACCCTCCCCATGTCACCCCCACACACCTTCCCCATGTCACCCCCACACACCCTCCCCATGTCACTCCCACATACCCTCCCCATGTCACCCCCACACACCCTCCCCATGTCACCCCCTACAAACCCTCCCCATGTCACCCCCACAAACCCTCCCCATATCACCCCCACACACCCTCCCCATGTCACCCCCACAAACCCTCCCCATGTCACCCCCACAACCCCTCCCCATGTCACCCCCACACACCCCATGTCACCCCCACACACCCCATGTCACCCCCATACTCCCTCCCCATGTCACCCCCACACACCCTCCCCATGTCACCCACACAAACCCTCCCCATGTCACGCCCACACACCCTCCCCATGTCACCCCCACAAACCCTCCCCATGTCACCCCCACAAACCCTCCCCATGTCACCCCCACAACCCCTCCCCATGTCACCCCCACACACCCCATGTCACCCCCACACATCCTCCCCATGTCACCCCCACACACCCTCCCCATGTCACCCCCACACACCCCCACACACCCTCCCCATGTCACCCCCACACACCCTCCCCATATCACCCCAACACACCCCATGTCACCCCCACACACCCCATGTCACCCCCACACACCCCATGTCACCCCCACACACCCTCCCCATGTCACCCCCACACACCCCATGTCACCCCCACACACCCTCTCCATGTCACCCCCACACACCCTCTCCATGTCACCCCCACACACCCCATGTCACCCCCACGCACCCTCTTCATGTCACCCTCACACACCCCAAGTCACCCCCACACACCCTCTCCATGTTTCCCCCACACACCCCATGTCACCCCCACACACCCTCCCCATGTCACCCCCACACACCCTCCCCATGTCACCCCCACACACCCTCCCCATGTCACCCCCACACAACCTCCCCATGTCACCCCCACACACCCTCCCCATGTCTCCCCCACACACCCTCCCCATGTCACCCCCACACACCCCATGTCACCCCCACACACCCTCCCCATGTCACCCCCACACACCCTCCCCATGTCACCCCCACACACCCTATGTCACCCCCACACACCCCATGTCACCCCAACACACCCCATGTCACCCCCACACACCCTCCCCATATCACCCCCACACACCTTCCCCATGTCACCCCCACACACCCCATGTCACCCCCACACACCCTCCCCATGTCACCCCCACACACCCTCCCCATGTCACCCCCACACTTCCTCCCCATGTCATCCACACACACCCCATGTCACCCCCACACACCCTTCCCATGTCACCCCCACACACCCTCCCCATGTCACCCCCACACACCCTCCCCATGTCACCCCCACACACTCCATGTCACCCCCACACACCCTCCCCATGTCACCCCCACACACCCCATGTCACCCCCACGCACCCTCCCCTTGTCACCCTCACACACCCCATGTCACCCCCACACACCCTCCCCATGTTTCCCCCACACACCCCATGTCACCCCCACACACCCTCCCTATGTCACCCCCACACACCCTCCCCATGTCACCCCCACACACCCTCCCCATGTCACCCCCACACACCCTCCCCATGTCACCCCCACACACCCTCCCCATGTCACCCCCACACACCCTCCCCATGTCACCCCCACACACCCCATGTCACCCCCACACACCCCATGTCACCCCCACACACCCTCCCCATGTCACCCCCACACACCCTCCCCATGTCACCCCCACACACCCCATGTCACCCCACACACCCTCTCCATGTCAACCCCACACACCACATGTCACCCCCACACACCCTCTCCATGTCACCCCCACACACCCTCCCCATGTCACCCCCACACACCCCATGTCACCCCCACGCACCCTCCCCATGTCACCCTCACACACCCCATGTCACCCCCACACACCCTCCCCATGTTTCCCCCACACACCCCATGTCACCCCTACACACCCTCCCCATGTCACCCCCACACACCCTCCCCATGTCACCCCACACACCCTCCCCATGTCACCCCCACACACCCTCCCCATGTCACCCCCACACACCCTCCCCATGTCACCCCCACACACCCCATGTCACCCCCACACACCCTCCCCATATCACCCCCACACACCCTCCCCATGTCACCCCCACACACCCCATGTCACCCCCACACACCCCATGTCACCCCCACACACCCCATGTCACCCCCACACACCCCATGTCACCCCCACACACCCTCCCCATGTCACCCCCACACACACCCACACACCCTCCCCATGTCACCCCCACACACCCTCCCCATGTCACCCCCACACTTCCTCCCCATGTCACCCCCACACACCCCATGTCACCCCCACACACCCTCCCCATGTCACCCCCACACACCCTCCCCATGTCACCCCCACACACCCCATGTCACCCCCACGCATCCTCCCCATGTCACCCTCACACACCCCATGTCACCCCCACACAACCTCCCCATGTTTCCCCCACACACCCCATGTCACCCCCACACACCCTCCCCATGTCACCCCCACACACCCTCCCCATGTCACCCCCACACACCCTCCCCATGTCACCTCCACACACCCTCCCCATGTCACCCCCACACACCCTCCCCATGTCACCCTTACACACCTCATGTCACCCCCACACACCCCATGTCACCCCCACACACCCTCCCCATGTCACCCCCACACACCCTCCCCATGTCACCCCCCACACCCTCCCCATGTCACCCCCACACACCCCATGTCACCCCCACACACCCCATGTCACCCCCACACACCCCATGTCACCCCCACACACCCTCCCCATGTCACCCCACACACCCCATGTCACCCCCACACACCCTCCCCATGTCACCCCCACACACCCTCCCCATGTCACCCCCACACACCCCATGTCACCCCCACACACCCTCCCCATGTCACCCCCACACACCCCCCCCAAGTCACCCCCACACACCCTCCCCATGTCATCCCCACACACCCTCCCCATGTCACCCCCACACACTCCATGTCACCTCCACACACCCTCCCCATGTCACCCCCACACACCCTCCCCATGTCACCCCCACACACCCCATGTCACCCCCACACACCCTCCTCATGTCACCCCCACACACCCTCCCCATGTCACCCCCACACACCCTCCCCATGTCACCCCCACACACCCCATGTCACCCCCACACACCCTCCCCATGTCACCCCCACACACCCTCCCCATGTCACCCCCACACACCCTCCCCATGTCACCCCCACACACCCTCCCCATGTCACCCCCACACACCCTCCCCATGTCACCCCCGCACACCCTCCCCATGTCACCCCCACACACCCCATGTCACCCCCACACACCCTCCCCATGTCACCCCCACACACCCTCCCCATGTCACCCCCACACACCCTCCCCATGTTTCCCCCACACACCCCATGTCACCCCTACACACCCTCCCCATGTCACCCCCACACACCCTCCCCATGTCACCCCACACACCCTCCCCATGTCACCCCCACACACCCTCCCCATATCACCCCCACACACCCTCCCCATGTCACCCCCACACACCCCATGTCACCCCCACACACCCTCCCCATATCACCCCCACACACCCTCCCCATGTCACCCCCACACACCCCATGTCACCCCCACACACCCCATGTCACCCCCACACACCCCATGTCACCCCCACACACCCCATGTCACCCCCACACACCCTCCCCATGTCACCCCCACACACACCCACACACCCTCCCCATGTCACCCCCACACACCCTCCCCATGTCACCCCCACACTTCCTCCCCATGTCACCCCCACACACCCCATGTCACCCCCACACACCCTCCCCATGTCACCCCCACACACCCTCCCCATGTCACCCCCACACACCCCATGTCACCCCCACGCATCCTCCCCATGTCACCCTCACACACCCCATGTCACCCCCACACAACCTCCCCATGTTTCCCCCACACACCCCATGTCACCCCCACACACCCTCCCCATGTCACCCCCACACACCCTCCCCATGTCACCCCCACACACCCTCCCCATGTCACCTCCACACACCCTCCCCATGTCACCCCCACACACCCTCCCCATGTCACCCTTACACACCTCATGTCACCCCCACACACCCCATGTCACCCCCACACACCCTCCCCATGTCACCCCCACACACCCTCCCCATGTCACCCCCCACACCCTCCCCATGTCACCCCCACACACCCCATGTCACCCCCACACACCCCATGTCACCCCCACACACCCCATGTCACCCCCCCACACCCTCCCCATGTCACCGCACACACCCCATGTCACCCCCACACACCCTCCCCATGTCACCCCCACACACCCTCCCCATGTCACCCCCACACACCCCATGTCACCCCCACACACCCTCCCCATGTCACCCCCACACACCCCCCCCCAAGTCACCCCCACACACCCTCCCCATGTCATCCCCACACACCCTCCCCATGTCACCCCCACACACTCCATGTCACCTCCACACACCCTCCCCATGTCACCCCCACACACCCTCCCCATGTCACCCCCACACACCCCATGTCACCCCCACACACCCTCCTCATGTCACCCCCACACACCCTCCCCATGTCACCCCCACACACCCTCCCCATGTCACCCCCACACACCCCATGTCACCCCCACACACCCTCCCCATGTCACCCCCACACACCCTCCCCATGTCACCCCCACACACCCTCCCCATGTCACCCCCACACACCCTCCCCATGTCACCCCCACACACCCTCCCCATGTCACCCCCGCACACCCTCCCCATGTCACCCCCACACACCCCATGTCACCCCCACACACCCTCCCCATGTCACCCCCACACACCCTCCCCATGTCACCCCCACACACCCTCCCCATGTCACCCCCACACACCCCATGTCACCCCCACACACCCTCCCCATGTCACCCCCACACACCCTCCCCATGTCACCCCCACACACCCCATGTCACCCCCACACACCCTCCCCATGTCACCCCCACACACCCTCCCCATGTCACCCCCACACACCCTCCCCATGTCTTCCCCCACACACCCTCCCCATGTCACCCCCACACACCCTCCCCATGTCACCCCCACACACCCCATGTCACCCCCACACACCCTCCCCATGTCACCCCCACACACCCTCCCCATGTCACCCCCACACACCCTCCCCATTTCACCCCCACACACCCTCCCCATGTCACCCCCACACACCCTCCCCATGTCACCCCCACACACCCTCCCCATGTCACCCTCACACACCCTCCCCATGTCACCCCCACACACACCCTCACAATATCCGGTAAACCTTTTCCATGTATCCCCATCTCTGCCATGCTCACACATGCCTTACCCAATCTTCCTCCCCCAGCCCACGCCCTACTCCCCACCTCGTCAGGTGCCTTCCTTGCCCACACATCCTCATCCCCCCCCCCCCCCCCCCCGGCTACTCTCTCCCTGCCCACACATCCATTACCCCATATGTACACACATGACGTTTCCCCCCTGACTCCATCCCCCATCCCTACACGCACCCTTCTCCTATCACTGTCACCAATGGGTTGCCCCCAGAATGAAACTATCATCTCTGAAATCACCCTTTTTTTTTCATTAAGAAATTTGTGCATTTGTGCAGCTGCCCTAGACTATATGAAGGGGAGTACAGTGTGTCAAGAAGCTAGCAATGTGGTGCTAAAAATCCCCATCACACAGGATGGTTAGTCATACAGAGGCATGTGATAGGTAGTCTGCACTGGCAGACTCCGGGTGCATTATGAGGATATCTTCAAGAACACGAGAGTCAATAAAGTATTTGCAAAGCTCCAGGTACCTCATGCCAACGGTTCTGAAAGGTCTAATAACTGGGCATTCGGTGATGTAGTGTGGGAGATCATGCCGCAGTTCCTGCTCACAGAGTTCGCGCCTGGAGTGGTCAGGATTGGGAGATCAGTCACCTGTAGCCACCTGCCACAGGTAACAGTAGCCACCTGCCACAGGTAACGGTAGCCACCTGCCACAGGTAACTGTAGCCACCTGCCACAGGTAACGGTAGCCACCTGCCACAGGTAACGGCACCCCAACCTGATCCTGGCAACCACTGTGTCGCATAGACTGGTCCACGTTTTGTGCTGCCCATAAACATAGGTTTCAAATCTGAACAAATCATAGCTTTTTATACTGGTGCTTTCAGGTCGTTGGGAGTCAGTAATTTCTTTCCTATCAGACCTGAGTGTTTGGAACAATATATTGTTGACAGCACAGATGGAGATACCTTGGTCTAATTCAACTTCATCTTTGTTACACGCTAATTTAGCTATAATGTCTGTCTCATTATGATGGGTTATATTTATATGTGATGATATCCATACAAAGGAGATTCGAAACCCTTTACTCTGTGCAGCAATTAAGTCATTTATAATTGGTACTATGAGGTTCTTGCTGTCGATCTTCCAGGAGAAGTTTTTGATTGCTTGAAGAACAGACTTTGAATCACAAAATTTTATTCCTCCTCCATTGTTTTTAATGTACTGGTAGCTAGTTGTAATGCCGCTAGTTCTGCTTGTGTGGAGGTCAGCCAGTTGTTTAACCTGACACTGACAGTCTGTGTGCGTTATGATCTCAGCCTACAGGAGAAACGAGTCTCCCCCTTGAGAGTTATTCAACAAGCCTGACCTAACTAGAAAGTATAGGAAATATGAGGCGATAACACAGATGTAAAATAGTTTGTTGGATTCAATGAACAGTTTAAGATTATGGGCAGTGAATAAGAAAACAGATAAATGACTGGTTAGGAGATGTCGATATTTTGCTGGAGGCGTGAGGCTCGCTTCTGGAGGGCTTTGACCTCACTTGAGGCCAGACATCGCAGGGGGAAAGCCGCGCTCCGTTTGAGTTCCTGTCAGAAAGGAACCCCTAGTGATATATCTCCAAGAAAAGAGAAGTGTGTAGATGTGCCAACTGTGGAACTGAGCTGGGAACATTGTGGTCTCAAGTCCTGGACGGTGAGGAGAGTTTATTAAGCTGCTCAGAGACATTTTCGTGGGCTGTGGGAGTGCCCTGACCAGGCTCTGTCAGAGGGAGGAGCGCCCTCGACTAGACAATCTCTGGTAAGCACGATTTAAGCCAGTTCATAATGATTGCTTGTAGTTGGTCGTGTGCCCAGCGACAGTAGCGATGTTTATTTATAAGTTAGACATGTTTTGATATGGCAGAAAGCCTAAAATAAGAGAGTGGAGAGGGAGGAACAGGGAGCGACATCCGTCTCCTCTGAGCGCTGGCAGGTGACTGAGAGGCCCAGCTCCTGGGGCTGAGGACCCTCCCTGAGTGAGTGAGGCCCGCCGGGGGAGATGGAGCATGGACCAACCCAACGGGGGAGTCCACTCTCACTGCATGTAGAGAGAGAGGATAGATGTTAGATGCAAACACATTGTGTGGATTATTTCGTCTATGTGTTTAAGGGGAAACATTTTTATTGGAGTGTCGATGGGTTGCAGGTTTGTCTTTGGGGAAGAAGTTGCTGAGAACTTCGAAGGTAGTGGAGCAGAGGACCTCGAGCTGTGAGGAGAAGCAGTGAAGAGGAGTGTCATGTGCTTCTGTAGAGGTGGTGAAGCACCATAGTTGCTCAAGGAAAACTGCATGGTGTAGCAGCCTGGAGGAGCTGCAGAGGATCCTGGTAGTTAAACCCGGAAGAACCTGAAGAGATCAGGGTAGTGAACTTCCAGATGTGGAAGGGAAGTTCTGGTTGATTACCTGTAGGGAGTTGATAGAGTGGTTGTTTGTCATTAGCGTGCAAGACGCAGTGAGAGGTGAGTACTTGTTTGCCATTTTTGTACCAAGGAGTGTTTATACTGAAGTATAGAGTTACAGACGTAGGCTGGATTACCTACAGTTGTATGTGTTCTAGGGACTGATAGGGTGATCGATTGATCATTGTTGTGTATCAAGGAATGTTTATACTGATATATATATGTTATTGCACTCATACCCTGATTTTCCTTGTACATGTTTATAGATATATTCTCTCGCTGATAGTGCAACATTGTAGTATAAGATTTGATCTACTTGAAGAAGTAGATAGTATCAGGTGGGGAATCAGAAGATAGGATACCACTTGGTAAACTGATAATAGAGTTCTTATGGTGTTGGAGTGCAACCTGACTGTAATAGTACAGAGTATAGGCTTCATTATTATTATATGTGTGTATGTATTGTGTATGTGCTTTGTCCAGTAAATGTATTCCAATTTGCTGGTGTTTGCCCTTGTCCTAGTGAGGCTTCCCAGGATGTAGTGAAGAAGGAGAAAGAGAGAGAGAAAGAACCAAGAACCACTGCTGTGGACAGGGTAGGACGGAAAACTAGTAAGCTAAAGGGGATTGAGGAGATCATATCACATAAGGAGAGAGTGGGGAGTCACAGAGGCTCGAGTGGGTGTGTGCACGTGACAACAAGGCTAAGTGTTGGAGCCGCATCCCCTAAACGTGTGACGTTGAGCCCCTCTCCAAGAGCCAGAAGCGCCTAGTGTGATCTCCTAGTGAGGTATAAGCACTCTACCGAGTTGTGGGTTGGGTTGTCCAGAAAGAAGGATCAACACGTCAACACCACCAACACACAATCTATAATAAATTGGGGGCCTGTGTCCGGGAGAGTGATCTGACACACCCACACCTTGTCCAAGAGTGGATTCGTACGCCCCTTGTTGAAATAGATACACTGTGTGACCGCAGGTGTATACTCTCTCTCTTCGGAAGACTCACAGGACAAAGATGAATAAGGTGCAAGCGTTTGTGGAGTCAGGCAAGCCTGAGGACCTGGAAGGTTGCACGAGGGATCAATTGAAACAAATAGCAGAAAAATGTGGCATGAGGTTGAAAGCATCTAAAGTAGCTGGGATGAAGGATGAGATCCTGAGGCAGTTGAGAGCCAAAAGTGAAGCGGCAGAGCAAGGAGCCCAAAAAGGAGCTGAAAGTGGAAAGGAGGATGATGGGCAGGATGAAGTGAGATCTCAGGGATCGAGTAGGAGCAGCAAGAGTAGCCGCAGTAGCAGGAGTAACCGAAATAGGAGCTTGGAGAGATTCCAGTTAGAGCTCCAGATGCAGCGTGAGGAGAGACGGTTCCAGCTGGAAAAGATGAAATTGGAACTCCAGATGAAAAATGAAGCCGAGAAGGAAAAAGAGAAAACCAGACTGGAAATAGAAAAAGAGAAAACCAGAGTAAGAGAACTGGAGTTGGAACAGAAGAAAGAAAAAGAAAAAGCCCAGGTTGAAAAAGAAAAAGCCCTGGTTGAAAAAGAAAAAGAGAGAACAAAACAAATGCAGATAGAAGCAAATAGAACCTTGGCTGAGCAAAGGATTGAACATGGGTTGCCAGAGAGCACCACTCAGGTATCACACTCACCAGATGTTAGGGTTAGGGAGAAGGACATTCCCTTGTTTGTTCCCGAAGAGGCAGAGAGTTTTTTCGAGCACTTTGAAAAGGTAGCCAGCATCAAGGAGTGGCCACAGGAGGAATGGGCCCAGCTGGTCCAGTTAAGATTGATCGGTGCAGCCAGGGAGGCATACACCCAATTGTCACTGGAAGAGTGCCAGGATTATGCCACAGTAAAGAGCAGCATATTGCGCTCGTTTCAGCTAACCCCAGAAGCTTATAGGAAGCGCTTCAGAGAGATGGTGAAGGTTGGAGCATGTACGTTTGCCGAGACGGCAAGGGATCTGGAGAGACGATTCCAGAAGTGGATTGAGGCTGCTGGAGTTGGATCTTATGCTGACCTGAAGCAACTGATGGTCATGGAGAAGTTCTTGGAGATGATGCATCCCGAAACAAAGTTCAAGATCCAAGAAGCGGGGGTAAAGGATGTGAAAGATGCCGCAGATAGGGTGGATATGATTACGGAAGCATATAAGAGCTTGAGGGAGAACAAAGTGAAGAATGAGGTGAGACGCAACAGTGGCAGATCGAGTGGAGTCTGGGGAGGAAGAAATTATGAAAGACCCAGAGGAGTCTGGGGTGAGAAGAATTTTGATAAATGGGCAGATAAACATAAGTACCCTAAAACTCAGAAGAGTAGGTCGCGCACTTTGTCTGAAAGTGAGGATGGAGGAGCTAAACGAGAAACTAAACATGATCCAGGAAATCAAGAGTCCAGTAAAGCCCCACAGAGTGCAGGTAGTGTACCTGGCTCGAGGAACTCTCATGCGAGTGGACAAAGTTAGAGTCGCTCTGGTACATATAGAAGAGACTTTTCCCAGGTGAGGTGTTATAATTGTAAGGGGTTAGGTCACGTGATGCGAGACTGTCGGCAGGGCAAGAGAGTTGTGACCCTGGCCATGTGTGATCCCCGAAGTAAATATACTAATGTGTTCCAAGACAAACCACAGAAGATGAACTTAGTGAACGAGAGGTATAGGCCGTTCATGAACAAAGGTTGGATCAGTGTAGGAGGCCAGCCTGAGGTAGAAGTTGGTATCTTAAGAGATACCGGAGCTAATCAGAGCTTGATTACGAGAAGCCTGATTGGGAATGATCGACGGTTAGCTGGCAGGAGTAAGATGAGAGTATATGGGTTATTGTCTGAGAGTGACATGCCCGTATGTGCTGTCCAGCTAAGGTCGGAATATGTGTCGGCAGAGGTGATGTTGGGAGTGTGCCCCGACATACCTATTTCAGGAGTCCAAGTGATCCTGAGGAACGACTTGTGCGGGACGAAGGTGTTGCCACGAGTCATAGCAGAGACTGTGCCAGAGGAGTGCCCAGAAGGCCACGGCACGGGTGGGACACCTTAGAGTGTGAACCTGACTGACATCCGAGGAGATGAGTCAGGAGACCGCCAAGTCATTGAGTACCCTGTCTCGGTAGTGATGAAGGCAGAGGTGGCCGACAAGGAAGACGCTGAAGAAGATGAGACAGTGTCGATTCAACCGGTAGAGGATATCAATGTAGATATAGCATGGCTATTTGAGGAAGGTCCGACTCAGGAAGATGAAGTCTCGGTGAGGTCAAAAGTGAAGATGGCCCAGCCGAAGAAGAATCATGTGAAGAAAGCGGACCTGAGTAGAGCTCAGCCTGCTGAAATTAAGAATCGGAAGGTAAATGCAACTGTGCTGAGTAGGAATCAGGAAGGATGTGGACATACTGAGGACGGGAGTAGAGCGTCAAGTTGTCCACGAGCACAGAGGCATTTGGATAATGGAGTTAAGTTGTTTGAGATGTCAGGAGTTGACATGTTTCACAGAAAACGTGGAGGAGAGATAGTGAAGAAGAGTAATAGCCGAGAAAATGAAAGGAGAAGTGACAGTATATGTGGAGAGATGCTTACGAACACTCTAGGAGAGGTAAAGTGACATGTACGGTCGAGTGCTGTTGGGTGTAGTAGAAGAAACTTTTAGGGAACGAAGAAGAGTTGAAGGAGAAGAAATGGAGTGGTACAGAGGTGAGAAGTGTGGGAAGAGGATGATGATACAAGCATGCAGGAATAGAAGAAAGCCGAGGACTCGATGGAAGTCAAACAGGATGAGGTCTCGGATAAATGAGACGAAAGGGAGGATCGTCGGTGAAGACGAGGGAGTGAAGTATGATGACAGGAGACGGAAGTATAATGGCAGTAGATGGAAGTTTTAAGACGACAGAGGAGGTACAGACAGTAGACGTCTGACTCTGGACGTGAAGAGAAGAAGACGAGGAAACGGAGGGTGGAAACAATATGTAGAGTGGACCGATGGAGTGCAGGCGTCCTAGGAGGACAGCCTAGCCAAGAGGTGCCAGAGGAGTCAGGTCGTTTGTGAGAAGATCATGTTTCTAGCGAGTTGTGAGCCAGATGCTGCAAGGAGCAACGAACTAATTGTAGACTCCTAAGGGAGTACGTAAGCAGATCGACCGGTCGAACCAATTGGGTGAAGAACGAGACAGTGTGGTGGCGGATGTATTATCCCGAGCTTTGCCACTGGAATAACTCTCAGAAGTGTGTAAATATTATTTCTATAAAACCTACATGCTGCTGCAGTCCGTCCAGTAGAGGATTGGACTGAGCCGTCGGTGTAGACACAGTGCTCGTGAGATCTTAAATTCTCGATGGAGGAGGCAATTGTTTCAAGTGTGACAGCTTTGAGAAGAGCAAGATTCTCATTACCTTTCTTGGTGACAGGTGTTTATGATACCTGAATGGTGGGGTACAGATAAAGAGGAATATCAGAGACAGGTAGATTGCACTTAAAAGGAATGTTGAGTTTGATGAGATCATAGGCCTTGTTGCTCAGCCATTTATCATAAAAGGAGTGAGTTGGTGTCGGCACCAGTCAATAAGGTGGTAACAGCATTAAATAATTTGTCTTCGAGCAATGCAGGAGATGTAGGGTCTCTCATGACTTTAAGGCAAAAGGTGGTGTTGACTTGCATGATTCTCTCTAGTATGGTTGGAAGCTTCAGTTCTTCCCTCATGTTGATGATTCTTGTGCATCTTGGGGCACCAAGAATTATCCTCATGGCTTCATTCTGTACTACTTCAAGTTTGTCCAACACAGAGGAGGGGAAGTTAATAGGTGCAAAGCATTATAATGAACTAGATCTAACAAACATCATATAGAATAGTCTAGCATATTTAATATTGATTCCAATATTGTTACCATTAAGTGTTTTCAGTGGTTTCAGTCTTTCTTTTAACCTACCACATTGTAAACAGTCTACACCTACGGTGTAGATCATTTACAATGTCACTGTTAATACCAACTGCAAGGTATTTGTGCTGCCTACACGTTTCAATGTTCTGATTGTTGACCTTGAAAGTTATAGGGACATGAGTTTTCTCTTGGGGATGGAGAACTCTGGATTTAGTTATAGAGATAACAAGACCACATTCAATGCTTTTAGCAGCGAGTGAATCCAGAAGAGCTTGCAGTCTAGTTTCGGTATTTGCAACACTGCATATGTCATCGGCATAACAGATGACGGCTTCGTCAGGTAGTGTGGGAAAAGCAATTGTTAATTTGTGCATCAGAACATTGAACAGTGTAGGACTTAGCACTCCACCCTGTGGTGTACCCAACTCAAAGGGTGCACAAAGTTTACTTTTGACCCCCTTGAAAAGGACTGAAGCGGTTCTGTTACTCAGGTAACCCCTGAGCCATGTCAACAGTCTTCCCTTAACTCCAAAAGAGGCTAGTTGTTCTAAGATTATTTCTCTGTTTGCTGTATCAAAAACAGTTTGGAGATCAATAATGCCGACTGAGAGCTTGGTCCCTCTCTGATAAAATACTCAGCAAAGTAAGTTTGTGTGCTTCTTCCAGAAAGGAAACCATACAGGTTAGGGGCAAGGTGGGGCTTGATTTGAAACATTAGTCTGTCGAGGATAATTCTCTCAAGAACTTTACACAAGGACGACGTAAGAGAGAGATGGGTCTGAATTTTTGTGAATTAGGCTTGGGTATGGGTATTATGAGTCCCTGTGTCCAGCGGTCAGGTAAGACACCCTGCCTTAGACTTTGATTAAACAGTTCTAGCAAAGGGCTATTTGGCAGCTCAGCAAGTACTCTCATGGTGTTGTATGTGATGCCATCCTCTCCAGGAGAAGTAGCCTTACCTTTCTTGAGTGCATTGTTAATTTCAAAGAGGGTTATGCCATAGTTATCATCAGGCCCTATTTCACTACAGGCAATTTTAATATTGAAGTTACGATTTACTTTGGTACTAGCCAGATGGTGTTGTACCTCTAGGGGCAGGCTGCTTATACTGGCAGTGCTTGCATATTGCTGAAGCAGCATGTCGGCATAGTCTACAGGTGAATGGTGATCAAGTTGACGACTGCTAGCACGAGAAATCTTTTTAATTTTACTCCACATTTGGGATGAGGATGTTGCATGATTGATGCCTTGCAGAAACTGTTCCCAGTGCTGGTTATACACCTGTTCCTTTAGCTCTCTAAACTCTCGGCTGGCTTTAAGAAATATGTTGAGGGTGTCAGCTGTTTTATGTGTTTTATACTGCTCAGCTAGGAATAGAACTCTGTCATGCAGGGGCTTAAGGCGTGAGTCAGTGAACCACCTCTGTCCCTCTTCACTGTTTTGTGTCTTGTGGATTTTACAACATTGTCATAAAAAGCGGTTACTTCAGTGACCAGGTCCTCATATAATGCATTGACGGTAGTAAAGCAGTAAGTGTTATACCATTCAGAAATGCGGAATTTGAAGTGCATGTTTAAATTTTTAGAAATATTAATTATTTTTTCAAAACTTAGGGGTTTGACATTATTGATAGTGTATGAACTGAATATGGCAAAGTGATCACTAACTAATTCATGAACAATTGATCCTCCGACAGCATTATCAATGAGACCGTGACCAATGACATAATCAAGCCTGCCACCCCTGAGGTGTGTGACGTTAGAGGAGTCAAAGTTGACTACGGACATGTTATTATCTCTTAAGTATTTTACAAAGACTCTGCCATTCCTGTTTGTTTTGGTGTCACCCAGGCTATTGTGTCTAGCATTAAAATCACCCATTACAATGGTTTGAGAGTTGCTGGTAATTTTTGGAAGAGAAGCTTCCACCATTTGATCGCTCCATACATATATATTAACTAAGTTAATAAAGCCGGTCGCTGTAGTAATCTGAAACTGCTGGTAATATGAGTCGTCACTTTTGTGGTTTTTAACATGTTTACACACTAGGTTACTTTTAATATACGTCAAGATACCGACATCATGTGAACCAACATTTGAGAAAGCTACATAACCTGAGAGTTTGGGTGGCGTTTTATTTTTTGTGTTTGCAGTGTATGGTTCCTGCAGGCACAGTACATCAATGTTGTTGGCACCAGCGTACATCAGTAGTTCAAACAGCGTCCTTCGCACGCTTCTCACATTCCACGTGAGAAATTTAGAAGTCATTTTGTCATCAGTAATAATGTTCATAAACTTGACGAAGAGAAGACCAAATTTTTCATTAACAAATTTAGGTACATCTGGATTTGTGCAGCTGCCCTAGACTATATGAAGGGGAGCACAGTGTGTCAAAAAGCTAGCTACGTGATGTTAAAACATCCCCATCACACAAGATGCTTAGTCATACAGGGCCATATGTTCAGTAGCCTGCACTGGCAGACTTCGGGTGCATTATGAGGATATCGTCAAGAACACGAGAGTGGATAAAGTAATTGCAAATCTCTAGGTACCTCATGCCAACTAGTCTGAAAGGTCTGATAGCATTCGGTGATGTAGTGTGCAAGCTCATGCCCCAGTTCCTGCTCACAGAGTTTGCACCTGGAGTGCTCAGGATTGGGAGATCCGTTACCAGTAGCCACCTGCCACAGGTAACGGTAACCCAACCTGATCCTGGCAACCACTGTGTCGCACAGACTGATCCACGTTTTGTGCTGCCCATAAACATAGGTTTCAGATCTGAACAAATCATTTTTATACTGGCTTTCTATATAGATGCTTTCAGGTCGTTTGGAGTCAGTAATTTCTCTCCTATCAGACTTGAGTGTTTGGTACAAGATAGCGTTGACAGCAGAGATGGGGATACCTTGGTCTAATTCAACTTTATCTTTGTTACACGCTAATTTGGCTGCAATGTCTGTCTCATTATGATAGGTTATATTTATGTGTGATGGTGTCCATACAAAGGAGATTCAAAACCCTTTACTCTGTGCAGCGATTAGGTCATTTATAATTAGTAGTATGAGGTTCTTGCTGTCGATCTTCCTGGAGAAGTTTTCGATTGCTTGAAGAGCAAACTTTGAATCACAAAATATTATTATTCCTCCAATATTTTTTTAATGTTCTTGTAGGTCACACAGTACTGTGACCAGTGTACCCCACAGTGTTGACTGTGACAGTGTACCACACAGTGTTAACTGTGACCAGTGTACCACACAGTGTTGACTGTGACAGTGTACCCCACAGTGTTAACTGTGACCAGTGTACCACACAGTGTTGACTGTGACAGTGTACCCCACAGTGTTGACTGTGACAGTGTACCGCACAGTGTTGACTGTGACAGTGTACCACACAGTGTTGACTGTGACAGTGTACCACACAGTCCTGACTGTGACAGTGTACCACACAGTGCTGACTGTGACAGTGTACCACACAGTCCTGACTGTGACAGTGTACCACACAGTGCTGACTGTGACAGTGTACCCCACAGTGCTGACTGTGACAGTGTACCCCACAGTGCTGACTGTGACAGTGTACCCCACAGTGCTGACTGTGACAGTGTACCCCACAGTGCTGACTGTGACAGTATACCACACAGTCCTGACTGTGACAGTGTACCACACAGTCCTGACTGTGACAGTGTACCACACAGTGCTGACTGTGACAGTGTACCACACAGTGCTGACTGTGACAGTGTACCACACAGTCCTGACTGTGACAGTGTACCACACAGTGCTGACTGTGACAGTGTACCCCACAGTCCTGACTGTGACAGTGTACCACACAGTGCTGACTGTGACAGTGTACCACACAGTGCTGACTGTGACAGTGTACCACACAGTGTTGACTGTGACAGTGTACCACACAGTGTTGACTGTGACAGTGTACCCCACAGTGTTAACTGTGACCAGTGTACCACACAGTGTTGACTGTGACAGTGTACCCCACAGTGTTGACTATGACAGTGTACCCCACAGTGTTGACTGTGACAGTGTACCCCACAGTGTTGACTGTGATAGTGTACCACACAGTGCTGACTGTGACAGTGTACCACATAGTCCTGACTGTGACAGTGTACCACACAGTCCTGACTGTGACAGTGTACCACACAGTGTTGACTGTGACAGTGTACCACACAGTCCTGACTGTGACAGTGTACCACACAGTGTTGACTGTGACAGTGTACCACACAGTGTTGACTGTGACAGTGTACCACACAGTGCTGACTGTGACAGTGTACCACACAGTGTTGACTGTGACAGTGTACCACACAGTGCTGACTGTGACAGTGTACCACACAGTCCTGACTGTGACAGTGTACCACACAGTCCTGACTGTGACAGTGTACCACACAGTGCTGACTGTGACAGTGTACCCCACAGTGTTGACTGTGACAGTGTACCACACAGTGTTGACTGTGACAGTGTACCCCACAGTGTTGACTGTGACAGTGTACCACACAGTGTTGACTGTGACAGTGTACCACACGGTCCTGACTGTGACAGTGTACCACACAGTGCTGACTGTGACAGTGTACCCCACAGTGCTGACTGTGACAGTGTACCCCACAGTGTTGACTGTGACAGTGTACCACACAGTGTTGACTGTGACAGTGTACCACACAGTGTTGACTGTGACAGTGTACCACACAGTCCTGACTGTGACAGTGTACCACACAGTGCTGACTGTGACAGTGTACCACACAGTCCTGACTGTGACAGTGTACCACACAGTCCTGACTGTGACAGTGTACCACACAGTGCTGACTGTGACAGTGTACCCCACAGTGTTGACTGTGACAGTGTACCACACAGTGCTGACTGTGACAGTGTACCACACAGTGTTGACTGTGACAGTGTACCACACAGTGTTGACTGTGACAGTGTACCACACAGTCCTGACTGTGACAGTGTACCACACAGTGCTGACTGTGACAGTGTACCCCACAGTGTTGACTGTGACAGTGTACCCCACAGTGTTGACTGTGACAGTGTACTCCACAGTGTTGACTGTGACAGTGTACCACACAGTGCTGACTGTGACCAGTGTACCCCACAATGTTGACTGTGACAGTGTACTCCACAGTGTTGACTGTGACAGTGTACCCCACAGTGTTGACTGTGACAGTGTACCACACAGTCCTGACTGTGACAGTGTACCTCACAGTGCTGACTGTGACAGTGTACCACACAGTCCTGACTGTGACAGTGTACCACACAGTCCTGACTGTGACAGTGTACCACACAGTGCTGACTGTGACAGTGTACCCCACAGTGTTGACTGTGACAGTGTACCACACAGTGCTGACTGTGACAGTGTACCCCACAGTGTTGACTGTGACAGTGTACCACACAGTGTTGACTGTGACAATGTACCACACAGTCCTGACTGTGACAGTGTACCACACAGTGCTGACTGTGACAGTGTACCCCACAGTGTTGACTGTGACAGTGTACCCCACAGTGTTGACTGTGACAGTGTACTCCACAGTGTTGACTGTGACAGAGTACCCCACAGTGTTGACTGTGACAGTGTACCCCACAGTGTTGACTGTGACAGTGTACCCCACAGTGTTGACTGTGACAGTGTACCCCACAGTGTTGACTGTGACAGTGTACCACACAGTGTTGACTGTGACTGTGTACCCCACAGTGCTGACTGTGACAGTGTACCCCACAGTGTTGACTGTGACAGTGTATCACACAGTGCTGACTGTGACAGTGTACCCCACAGTGTTGACTCTGCCAGTGTACCACTAATGGTTCCTTTGTAAAGAGTGTCAAACAAAAGACAAATTTTTGTATATTTGTTTCATTATAATAGGAACAAAAACATTAAACTTAAACAATAACAATTAATGTATAAGTAATGTTGACCAGACCACACACTAGAAAGTGAAGGGACGACGACGTTTCGGTCCGTCCTGGACCATTCTCAAGTCGATTGTGAGAATGGTCCAGGACGGACCGAAACGTCGTCGTCCCTTCACCTTCTAGTATTTGGTCTGGTCAACATATTTCAGCCACGTTATTGTGACTCCTCGTCTGCATGTGTAAGGAATCTCCAAGTATAAGTCATTTATAAATGTTAAAATTGATTATTTGATAAATAATCCTGCATATCCATGATTCTTGGCCACATTTTGGATTGAATCATTTTTAGATTTGCAGGGATATGTGAAAGTCTGTTAGCTTGATTGGGTTAGTGGAATTTAATGGGGTCTAAATTTTGCTTATGACGGGTGGTGGAGACTGCCTGGGTGTGGTGGAGGCTTCTTGGGTGTGGTGGAGGCTTCTTGGGTGTGGTGGAGGCTTCTTGGGTGTGGTGGAGGCTTCTTGGGTGTGGTGGAGGCTTCTTGGGGGTGGTGGAGACTGCCGGGGTGTGGTGGAGGCTTCTTGGGTGTGGTGGAGGCTTCTTGGGTGTGGTGGAGACTGCCTGGGTGTGGTGGAGACTGCCTGGGTGTGGTGGAGACTGCCTGGGTGTGGTGGAGACTGCCTGGGTGTGGTGGAGACTGCCTGGGTGTGGTGGAGACTGCCTGGGTGTGGTGGAGACTGCCGGGGTGTGGTGGAGACTGCCGGGGTGTGGTGGAGACTGCCGGGGTGTGGTGGAGACTGCCTGGGTGTGGTGGAGACTGCCTGGGTGTGGTGGAGACTGCCTGGGTGTGGTGGAGACTGCCGGGGTGTGGTGGAGACTGCCGGGGTGTGGTGGAGACTGCCTGGGTGTGGTGGAGACTGCCGGGGTGTGGTGGAGACTGCCTGGGTGTGGTGGAGACTGCCGGGGTGTGGTGGCAGACAGATGGAATGTGGTAGAGAGTGAGGACTAGCCACTCAGGTGTTGGGACGGTCGCCACAGTTCACCTGGAGAGGAGAAGCACAGAGTTCCCATCAGTACAAGGGGATGGGAAAGAGGGAAGTATCAGCACAAAGCGTCAAGCCATTACGACTATATAGCACTGGGAAGGGGTCAGGGTAAGGATTTGGGATGGGACGGGGGAAAGGAATGGTGCCCAACCACTTGGACGGTCGGGATTGAACGCCGACCTGCATGACGCGAGACCGTCGCCCTACCGTCCAGTCCAAGTGGTTGGGCAACGTCGCCATATTAGTGTTTCACAGCCATTTATGCCATTAATATGCCATTTATGCCAGCCAGTCCTGCGGTCATTTATGGTAACATTTCATCAGTGATTACAAAATACCCAATTGTTGTTATTCCCTAAATGTCGACTGTACAGTGTTCTCGTGACTCTAGCGGCTGGTCTTCATTTGTTATACTGTTCTTGAGAGCTGTTGTTCTCACGAGAGCTGTTGTTCTCACGAGAGCTGTTGTTCTCACGAGAGCTGTTGTTCTCACGAGAGCTGTTGTTCTCACGAGAGCTGTTGTTCTCACGAGAGCTGTTGTTCTCACGAGAGCTGTTGTTCTCACGAGAGCTGTTGTTCTCACGAGAGCTGTTGTTCTCACGAGAGCTGTTGTTCTCACGAGAGCTGTTGTTCTCACGAGAGCTGTTGTTCTCACGAGAGCTGTTGTTCTCACGAGAGCTGTTGTTCTCACGAGAGCTGTTGTTCTCACGAGAGCTGTTGTTCTCACGAGAGCTGTTGTTCTCACGAGAGCTGTTGTTCTCACGAGAGCTGTTGTTCTCCCGAGAGCTGTTGTTCTCACGAGAGCTGTTGTTCTCACGAGAGCTGTTGTTCTCACGAGAGCTGTTGTTCTCACGAGAGCTGTTGTTCTCACGAGAGCTGTTGTTCTCCCGAGAGCTGTTGTTCTCACGAGAGCTGTTGTTCTCACGAGAGCTGTTGTTCTCACGAGAGCTGTTGTTCTCCCGAGAGCTGTTGTTCTCACGAGAGCTGTTGTTCTCACGAGAGCTGTTGTTCTCACGAGAGCTGTTGTTCTCACGAGAGCTGTTGTTCTCACGAGAGCTGTTGTTCTCACGAGAGCTGTTGTTCTCACGAGAGCTGTTGTTCTCACGAGAGCTGTTGTTCTCACGAGAGCTGTTGTTCTCCCGAGAGCTGTTGTTCTCACGAGAGCTGTTGTTCTCACGAGAGCTGTTGTTCTCACGAGAGCTGTTGTTCTCCCGAGAGCTGTTGTTCTCACGAGAGCTGTTGTTCTCACGAGAGCTGTTGTTCTCACGAGAGCTGTTGTTCTCACGAGAGCTGTTGTTCTCACGAGAGCTGTTATGGCAGAGAGAAGTGCGTCACCTTCAGGACCTTGGGAGGAACAAGTATACCAGTTGTCTGACAGGTGGGACAATGATTATACCAGGAAGAGGGGTCTGACAGCTGAGTGGACCGCGCTCGGGAATCATAGTCATAAAGTTCCGGGTTCAATCCCCGGTGGGGCGGAAACAAATGGGCAGAGTTTCTGTCACCCTGATGCCCCCTGTTACCTAGCAGTAAATAGGTACCTGGGAGTTAGAGAGCTGCTACAGGCTGCTTCCTGGGTGTGTGTAACAAAAAGGAGGCCTGGTCGAGGACCGGACCGCGGGGACGCTAAGCCCCGAAATCATCTCAAGATAGCTGTGTGATAGGTGGGACAAACATGTATGCCAGCTCCCCCTCTCTCTCTCTCTCTCTCTCTCTCTCTCTCTCTCTCTCTCTCTCTCTCTCTCTCTCTCTCTCTCTCTCTCTCTCTCTCTCTCTCTCTCTCTCTCTCTCGCTCTTTCTCTCTCTCGCTCTTTCTCTCTCTCTCTCTCTCTCTCTCTCTCTCTCTCTCTCTCTCTCTCTCTCTCTCTCTCTCTCTCTCTCTCTCTCTCTGCCTTTACGGAAGATACTGTGCTGTTAAGTACAGGTCGAACAGGTGGTTCGTGCAAGTGCAAATATAACCCTGTCTGGAACACAAAGCTGAGCGACTGGACAAACAACACACAAACTAAGCAGTTGGGTAGTTATCTTACCACTGAGGACCTCAAGGGGGTGAAGTGTTTGTTTTTGTGATAAAAATTGCTTTTTAAGCAACCCATCACGACTGATGTTTCAAGTAATACTTGTAATATTAAATGTAATGTTTTTTTTTTTACCAACGATAATGATTTTTTTACAAAATTTGTGTGGCTTTAATCCCATGTTGGGATTGGAAACCATCACTTTGGAGACTGATTGGCCAATGAAGCTTACAGGAGAAGGGATTCAGACTGAATCCTTGGACTCTGTAATGCAATGATTAACAACTATAAATATTATTAAATTGATTTCTTCAGAGTTATAAGAATTAAGAAATACGCAAAGACCTGTCTGTCTCTATCTCTGTCCCCTGTCTGTCTGTCTGTCTGTCTGTCTGTCCAAAGTTAGAGCATGGGGCTAGATTCTCCAAACTTTGCAGGGGGAATGGCCTGGAGTGCGGGACCGACACAGGTGGGGTGGGGTCGGGCCTAAGTTAAATGCCTGAATAAATATTATCATACTAGCTGTACCCGGCCACGCGTTGCTGTGGCTCAGCAACAGCAACCCTCCCCGTCTCCCAATCCTCCCCACCATTCCCCCCTCCACCATCCCCTCATCCTTCTAACCATTCCCCACTCCGTCCCCTCGTCCTCCTTACCATTTCCCTCCTCCCCTGTCCCCTCGTCTTCCCCCGTCCCCTCGTCCTCCCCACCATCCCCCTTTCACTGTCCCTTGCCCTCCCCACCACTCTCCATTCCCCTGTCCTCTCCTCCCCACCATCCCCCACTCCCGCTCCCCCTCGTCCTCCCCACTATTCCCCACGCCCTCGTCCATTGCATTCCCAAATGATCTGATGTTCCCATCAGAAAATTGGGAACATCAAATGATGTTATGTTCCCATCACTGAAATATTAAAATATTAAAAACAATTAAAAAACAAAATGAAAAACAATGAAAAAATAAAAAAAATAAACTATTCTCACGAAATGAACGGTATGGTAAACAACACAGCTCAATTCCAACACATTGTCACACAAAATAATTAGATCAACATGAAAATAAATCGAAATGTATGAAAATTGAATTTGTCAATGCAATCGGAAACATTGAAATGGAAACGTACTATATTTAGTATAGCGTGTGTGCCTCTTACGTGCAACAGATGGCACTGTTTCTTAAAAAAAAAAGAATGTTTTTACCTGTCACAGGTGTGACATCTATACTTATACTTACGAAATGAACGGTATGGTAAACAACACAGCTCAATTCCAAGACAATGTCACATAAAACAATTCAATAAAAATTCAAATAAATCGAAATCTATGAAAATTAAATTTATCAATGCAATCGGAAACATTGAAATGGAATTTGTAACATATTTAGAATAGCGTGTGTGTTGCTATTACATGCAACAGATGAGGCTGTTTTTGAAAAAACATGTTTTTATCTGTCACAGGTGTGGCATCTATATAGTAGGTATATAAAAACACGCGCATATTCGAATGGAACTTTGTCAGAATTTGAAAGCAATCGATGAGGAACTTTGGGAGATTACAGCGTGTGTTGCTCTGATGTGTAACAGATGGCGCTGTTTTTCAAAAAAAGCATGTTTTTTCCTGTCACAGGTAAGGCATGTATATAGTAGGTATATAAAAACCCGCGCCTATTCGAATGCAACGTCGTGTTAAAATTTCAAAGCAATCGGTAAAGAGGTTTCGAAGATTTCTCTCACATGAAAAACAGTTTAAAAAAAAAAAAAAGTTTTTTTTTTGTCATAGACGTGACATCAATATAGTATGTCTATAAAAACCCGCTCGGACGCGAGTAGAACATTGTGCGAAAATTTCAAAGCAATCGGTGAAGAATTTTCGGAGATTAGCGATTTTGAACAAACATTCAAACATTTCTATTTTTATTTATATAGATACAAAATGTGATATTCATGGATCCGTGTGAAATATTGAGTGTGATTACCCTAGAGTTTTTAGCGACTGCATTAATATATTTTCTGGAGGGGCCGTTGATACAGCGCTTCATAATAATACATTTTCTGAGAGAATGGGGAGAGAGGGAGGGGAAAGGGAGGGGGCAATGGGAGTGGGGAGAGGTGGTCAAGGAGATATGGGGAAGAGTTAGGAAAGGGTGGTAAGAGGCCCGAGTGCAGCCGAGTAACTCTTCTATATATAATACATGGAAATATCTGTCTGTTCGAGGTAGGAGAGGAGGGGGAGTGAGAGTGGGAGGGTCGAGGGTAGGGGAGGGAAGAAAGGGAGACACTTAGGAGAGGAAAGGGGGGGGGGGAGGGGAAGGAAGGAAGGAGGGGGATGTATAGAGGGAGCAAAAGAAAGGGGTGGAATGGGGGTGATGCGTGAGACCATCCAAGCTTCGCCGTGTGCCCCCTCCTACGATACCCATAGGAGTGAGAGTGTGTCTGTCTGGCCAGATACTCGGGACCACCCTGACCCATGTTTGCAGGGTGAATGGTCCGCGGTACGGGACGGACATTATCTGTTTGGAATCAGTCGTAACATTCTTATTAAGGTTGGAGGGGGGGGGGGGGGGCAGTAGTGACCCAACCAGCCAAATTGGTGAGAGGTGGCTGAACGAACCCTAAGATTTCCTCACTTTTTGAGAGAGTTGTACAGAATGAAGCCATGAGGATAATTCTTGGTGCCCCAAGATGCACAAGAATCGTCAACATTTGGGAAGAACTGAAGCTTCCAACCATACTAGAGAGAATCATGCAAGTCAGCATGATCTATTGCCTTAAAGTCATGAGAGACCCTACATCTCCTGCATTGCTCAGAGACAAATTATTCAATGCTGTTAACACCCTATTGACTGGTGTTAATATACCGATTCCCAGTATTTACTCCCAGTAAATGGCTGAGCAACAATGCCTATAATCTCATCATACTCAACATTCCTTTTAAGTGCAATCTACATGTCTCTGATATTCCTCATTATTTGTACCCCACCATTCAAGTATCATACACACCTGTCATCAAGAAAGGTAATGAGAATCTTGCTCTTCTCAAAGCTGTCACACTTGAAACAATTGCCTCCTCCATCGAGAATTTAAGATCTCACGAGCACTGTGTCTACACCGACGATTCAGTCCAATCCTCTACTGGACGGACTGCAGCAGCATGTAGGTTTTATAGAAATAATATTTACACACAGACTCTCAGTGTCAGGTTAACAACGGGCTGACCTCCACACAAGCAGAACTAGCGTCAGTACAACTAGCTACCAGTACATTAAAAAAATAACATTGGAGGAGGAATAATATTTTGTGATTCAAAGTCTGTTCTTCGAGCAATCGGAAACTTCTCCTGGAAGATCGACAGCAAGAACCTCAAACTACCAATTATAAATGACCTAATCGTTGCACAGAGTAAAGGGTTTCGAATCTCCTTTATATGGACACCATCACACATAAATATAACCCATCATAATGAGACAGACATTGCAGCCAAATTAGCGTGTAACAAAGATGAAGTTGAATTAGACCAAGGTATCCCCATCTCTGCTGTCAACACTGTATTGTTCCAAACACTCAGGTCTGACAGGAGAGAAATTACTGACTCTCAACGACCTGAAAACACCAGTATAAAAACTATGATTTGTTCAGGTCTGAAACCAATGTTTATGGGCAACACAAAACGTCGACCAGACTATGCGACACAGTGGTTGCCAGGATCAGGTTGGGTTACCGTTACCTGTGGCAGGAGGCTACAAGTGAAGGATCTCTCAATCCTGAGCACTCCAGGTGCAAACTCTGTGAGCAGGAACTGCGGCATGATCTCCCACACTACATCACCGAATGCCCAGTTATTAGACCATTCAGTCCAGTTGGCACGAGGTACCTAGAGCTTTGCAATTTATTCACTCTCGTGTTCTTGAAGATATCCTCATATTGCACCCAAAATTTGCCAGTGCAGGCTGCTGAACATATGGCCCTGTATGACTAACCATCCTGTGAGATGGGGACTTTTAGTATCACTGTTTCCTAATTCATTCTTGTGCTCTTGAAGATATCCTCATAATGCACCCAGAGTCTGCCAGTGCAGACTACTTATCACATGCCTCTGTATGACTAACCATCCTGTATAATGGGGATTTTTAACACCACGTAGCTAGCTTTTTAGCACACTGTGCTCCCCTTCATACAGTCTAGGGCAGCTGCACAAATGCAGATGTACTTAAATGTGTTAATAAAAAAGAGAGATAGAGAGATTACTGAAGAAGGGAGTTATTCCCTAAAGGAGGCATAGATATAAATAATTTTTTCGATCATTTGTGCCCCCCCCATCCCACAGGGATCACCCCCCCCCCCTGGCGTAACCACCTTACCAGTGAGCGTTGGTGTAATTCATTGTATCATCCAATGTATATTTTGTAACCTTTAAATATATAATAAAGCACAAAAAAGGAAGGGGATGGTAGGAGAAAAGCACAGAAACTGTATTGGAGGGGACGTAAACATTCCCTCTAATGCGTTATGTGTGGTTTCCTCCGAGGCTAAGGGTAATGGTACTCTCTTCCATATATATATTTACTTATAAATCTACAATTTAGACGTATTGTCTTATGTAGATCCTCTGTGTTGTGTGGCAATAAATATAAGCAGCATCCTTACTGAAATAAGACCTAATTGAATTACTCTGATTAGGCAATATGTTATATTAATTTAATCAATAAAAATGTTAAGACAAATAATCTCTCTCTCTCTCTCTCTCTCTCTCTCTCTCTCTCTCTCTCTCTCTCTCTCTCTCTCTCTCTCTCTCTCTCTCTCTCTCTCTCTCTCTCTCTCTCTCTCTCGCTCTCTCTCGCTCTCTCCATCTCTCATTCTCTCTCTCGCTCTCTCCCTCTCTCCCTCCCCCCCATCAGGGACTTACATTAAACTTGGGTAAGCAGATGTTTAGTGTGTCATCGAAGAGGAAGAAGGCTGGGCAGGAGAAGATGAGGCCGGCGCCGGAGCCCGTACACTGACAGAAGAGCGAGCAGTGTGTGGAGATCGCCAGCTTCGGCACTATGGCTGTGAACAAGCTGCACTGAGCCGAGACGTTCGCGGGGCACGTGTACAACCCGAAGTTGACGTATGTGAAGGGCGCAGCGAACGTCAGTCGGCTGAGCGTCAGGAAGGTTGCCGTCAGCAGCGCCGCCGTCAGCAGCTGGGACCCCTGCATCTGTTGAGGGGTAAGAATGAGTGTATGAGTAACTGAGGGTAAGTATGCATGTGAGTAATATAGAGCTGCCAAAGTGCACATCAGAAGATGAAGAAACGACAACATTTCGGTCCGTCCTCGACCATTATCTGGTCGTGCGTCAAGACACGACTTGATAATGATCCAGGACGGACCGGAACGTCGTCGTTCCTTCATCTTCTGATGAGTGGTTTGGTCATTGTGTCTTCAGCTGTGTTATTGTGTCTCATCGTCTGAAACAGAAACCTTGTGTCCTTATCTACTGAGTCTACCGAGAGTGTCTACCTCTGACGAGTTAGTTACGGGTATCATACTGGCCGAGCAGGTGTGAGTTAGGACCAAGCATCCGGGAGCTTCTCATTATAACCATGTCTCGTAAATTTATTAAGTCATTAGAGTCGAGCGGAGCACTGTATCATGGAGGGTTGCCAGTGTGGTGCCGATTTTTTAAAAATAGGAAATAACTTGTTTTGGTTAAATTTTAGGGTCAATTGGCTTAACGTCTGTTATAGGAAAATTGTTGGAGTCGATAATATATCAATTCGTCTTGACCTTAAAATACATAATAATAATCAATCTTCAACTTGGCTTTACGAAAGGTCATTAATGTTTAACAAATTTACTCTCATTCTTTTCTAGTATATTTCAAGCAGTTGACAGTAGAATGGATTGCAGTATTCCATTCCTTGGTTCATGTAAAACTTTTGATACTGTGTCTCACGAAAGACTTTGAAAATTAGAGGTACATGGCATTGAGGAGTATTGGATAAAATCCTCACAATAAAATTTACCTTTGAGTCTGAAATTGATAAATGTTTACCACTTCTCAATCCGTCCTCCTGAAATTACAGTACTTTTTATTTATTTATTTATTTGTTTATTTATTTATTTATATATTTATATACAAGGAGGTACATTAGGGTTGCGAGAATAACCTTTTTGAGGTTATCTTGAGATGATTTTGGGGCTTAGCGTTCCCGCGGCCCGGTCCTCGACCAGGCCTCCGTTTTGTTACACCCCCCCCCCCCCCATCCCAAGAAGGTGCCCGTAGCAGCTGTCTAACTTCCAGGTACCTATTTACTGCTAGGTAAATAAGTGCATTAGTGTAAAACAAACGATGCCCATTTGTTTCCACCTCCGCCGGGAATGGAATCCGGAACATTAGGACTACGAATCCCGAGCGCTGTTCACTCAGCCGTCAGGAGTACATAACATTGGTGTTCTTACATTCTTGAAAAAGCCACTAACAACCATAGCGTTTCGGAATGAAAATTACGGTAACTGGTTGAAAGTACCAACATGTAGAGATGGACCACCAGAAAGTACCAACATGTAGAGATGGACCACCAGAAAGTACCAACATGTAGAGATGGACCACCAGAAAGTACCAACATGTAGAGATGGACCACCAGAAAGTACCAACATGTAGAGATGGACCACCAGAAAGTACCAACATGTAGAGATGGACCACCAGAAAGTACCAACATGTAGAGATGGACCACCAGAAAGTACCAACATGTAGAGATGGACCACCAGAAAGTACCAACATGTAGTGATGGACCACCAGAAAGTACCAACATGTAGAGATGGACCACCAGAAAGTGCCAACATGAAGTGATAGACCACCAGAAAGTACCAACATGTAGAGATGGACCACCAGAAAGTACCAACATGTAGAGATGGACCACCAGAAAGTGCCAACATGAAGTGATGGACCACCAGAAAGTACCAACATGTAGAGATGGACCACCAGAAAGTACCAACATGTAGAGATGGACCACCAGAAAGTACCAACATGTAGAGATGGACCACCAGAAAGTACCAACATGTAGTGATGGACCACCAGAAAGTACCAACATGTAGTGATGGACCGCCAGAAAGTACCAACATGTAGAGATGGACCACCAGAAAGTACCAACATGTAGTGATGGACCACCACAAAGTACCAACATGTAGAGATGGACCACCAGAAAGTACCAACATGTAGAGATGGACCACCACAAAGTACCAACATGTAGAGATGGACCACCAGAAAGTACCAACATGTAGAGATGGACCACCAGAAAGTGCCAACATGAAGTGATGGACCACCAGAAAGTACCAACATGTAGTGATGGACCACCACAAAGTACCAACATGTAGAGATGGACCACCAGAAAGTACCAACATGTAGTGATGGACCACCAGAAAGTACCAACAAGTAGTGATGGACCACCAGAAAGTACCAACATGTAGTGATGGACCACCACAAAGTACCAACATGTAGAGATGGACCACCAGAAAGTACCAACATGTAGTGATGGACCGCCAGAAAGTACCAACATGTAGAGATGGACCACCAGAAAGTACCAACATGTAGTGATGGACCACCACAAAGTACCAACATGTAGAGATGGACCACCAGAAAGGACCAACATGTAGTGATGGACCGCCAGAAAGGACCAACGTGTGTGATGGACCACCAGAAAGTACCAACATGTAGTGATGGACCACCACAAAGTACCAACATGTAGAGATGGACCACCACAAAGTACCAGCATGTAGTGATGGACCGCCAGAAAGGACCAACGTGTGTGATGGACCACCAGAAAGTACCAACATGTAGTGATGGACCACCAGGAAGTACCAACATGTAGTGATGGACCACCACAAAGTACCAACATGTAGTGATGGACCACCACAAAGTACCAACATGTAGTGATGGACCACCACAAAGTACCAACTTGTAGAGATGGACCACCAGAAAGTACCAACATGTAGTGATGGACCGCCAGAAAGGACCAACGTGTGTGATGGACCACCACAAAGTACCAACATGTAGTGATGGACCACCAGAAAGTACCAACATGTAGTGATGGACCACCAGAAAGTACCAACATGTAGTGATGGACCACCAGAAAGTACCAACATGTAGAGATGGACCACCAGAAAGTGCCAACATGAAGTGATAGACCACCAGAAAGTACCAACATGTAGAGATGGACCACCAGAAAGTACCAACATGTAGAGATGGACCACCAGAAAGTGCCAACATGAAGTGATGGACCACCAGAAAGTACCAACATGTAGAGATGGACCACCAGAAAGTACCAACATGTAGAGATGGACCACCAGAAAGTACCAACATGTAGAGATGGACCACCAGAAAGTACCAACATGTAGTGATGGACCACCAGAAAGTACCAACATGTAGTGATGGACCGCCAGAAAGTACCAACATGTAGAGATGGACCACCAGAAAGTACCAACATGTAGTGATGGACCACCACAAAGTACCAACATGTAGAGATGGACCACCAGAAAGTACCAACATGTAGTGATGGACCACCAGAAAGTACCATCATGTAGTGATGGACCGCCAGAAAGTACCAACATGTAGAGATGGACCACCAGAAAGTACCAACATGTAGTGATGGACCACCACAAAGTACCAACATGTAGAGATGGACCACCAGAAAGGACCAACATGTAGTGATGGACCGCCAGAAAGGACCAACGTGTGTGATGGACCACCAGAAAGTACCAACATGTAGTGATGGACCACCACAAAGTACCAACATGTAGAGATGGACCACCACAAAGTACCAACATGTAGTGATGGACCGCCAGAAAGGACCAACGTGTGTGATGGACCACCAGAAAGTACCAACATGTAGTGATGGACCACCAGGAAGTACCAACATGTAGTGATGGACCACCACAAAGTACCAACATGTAGTGATGGACCACCACAAAGTACCAACATGTAGTGATGGACCACCACAAAGTACCAACTTGTAGAGATGGACCACCAGAAAGTACCAACATGTAGTGATGGACCACCAGAAAGTGCCAACATGGAGTGATGGACCACCAGAAAGTACCAACATGTAGTGATGGACCACCACAAAGTACCAACATGTAGAGATGGACCACCAGAAAGTACCAACATGTAGTGATGGACCACCAGAAAGTACCAACATGTAGAGATGGACCACCAGAAAGTGCCAACATGAAGTGATAGACCACCAGAAAGTACCAACATGTAGAGATGGACCACCAGAAAGTACCAACATGTAGAGATGGACCACCAGAAAGTGCCAACATGAAGTGATGGACCACCAGAAAGTACCAACATGTAGAGATGGACCACCAGAAAGTACCAACATGTAGAGATGGACCACCAGAAAGTACCAACATGTAGAGATGGACCACCAGAAAGTACCAACATGTAGTGATGGACCACCAGAAAGTACCAACATGTAGTGATGGACCGCCAGAAAGTACCAACATGTAGAGATGGACCACCAGAAAGTACCAACATGTAGTGATGGACCACCACAAAGTACCAACATGTAGAGATGGACCACCAGAAAGTACCAACATGTAGAGATGGACCACCACAAAGTACCAACATGTAGAGATGGACCACCAGAAAGTACCAACATGTAGAGATGGACCACCAGAAAGTGCCAACATGAAGTGATGGACCACCAGAAAGTACCAACATGTAGTGATGGACCACCACAAAGTACCAACATGTAGAGATGGACCACCAGAAAGTACCAACATGTAGTGATAGACCACCAGAAAGTACCAACATGTAGTGATGGACCACCAGAAAGTACCAACATGTAGTGATGGACCACCACAAAGTACCAACATGTAGAGATGGACCACCAGAAAGTACCAACATGTAGTGATGGACCGCCAGAAAGTACCAACATGTAGAGATGGACCACCAGAAAGTACCAACATGTAGTGATGGACCACCACAAAGTACCAACATGTAGAGATGGACCACCAGAAAGGACCAACATGTAGTGATGGACCGCCAGAAAGGACCAACGTGTGTGATGGACCACCAGAAAGTACCAACATGTAGTGATGGACCACCACAAAGTACCAACATGTAGAGATGGACCACCACAAAGTACCAACATGTAGTGATGGACCGCCAGAAAGGACCAACGTGTGTGATGGACCACCAGAAAGTACCAACATGTAGTGATGGACCACCAGAAAGTACCAACATGTAGTGATGGACCGCCAGAAAGTACCAACATGTAGAGATGGACCACCAGAAAGTACCAACATGTAGTGATGGACCACCACAAAGTACCAACATGTAGAGATGGACCACCAGAAAGTACCAACATGTAGAGATGGACCACCACAAAGTACCAACATGTAGAGATGGACCACCAGAAAGTACCAACATGTAGAGATGGACCACCAGAAAGTGCCAACATGAAGTGATGGACCACCAGAAAGTACCAACATGTAGTGATGGACCACCACACAGTACCAACATGTAGAGATGGACCACCAGAAAGTACCAACATGTAGTGATGGACCACCAGAAAGTACCAACATGTAGTGATGGACCACCAGAAAGTACCAACATGTAGTGATGGACCACCACAAAGTACCAACATGTAGAGATGGACCACCAGAAAGTACCAACATGTAGTGATGGACCGCCAGAAAGTACCAACATGTAGAGATGGACCACCAGAAAGTACCAACATGTAGTGATGGACCACCACAAAGTACCAACATGTAGAGATGGACCACCAGAAAGGACCAACATGTAGTGATGGACCGCCAGAAAGGACCAACGTGTGTGATGGACCACCAGAAAGTACCAACATGTAGTGATGGACCACCACAAAGTACCAACATGTAGAGATGGACCACCACAAAGTACCAACATGTAGTGATGGACCGCCAGAAAGGACCAACGTGTGTGATGGACCACCAGAAAGTACCAACATGTAGTGATGGACCACCAGGAAGTACCAACATGTAGTGATGGACCACCACAAAGTACCAACATGTAGTGATGGACCACCACAAAGTACCAACTTGTAGAGATGGACCACCAGAAAGTACCAACATGTAGTGATGGACCGCCAGAAAGGACCAACGTGTGTGATGGACCACCACAAAGTACCAACATGTAGTGATGGACCACCAGAAAGTACCAACATGTAGTGATGGACCACCAGAAAGTACCAACATGTAGTGATGGACCGCCAGAAAGGACCAACATGTGTGATGGACCACCAGAAAGTACCAACAAGTAGTGATGGACCGCCAGAAAGTACCAACGTGTGTGATGGACCACCAGAAAGTACCAACATGTAGAGATGGGCCACCACAAAGTACCAACATGTAGTGATGGACCACCAGAAAGTACCAACATGTAGTGATGGACCACCAGAAAGTACCAACATGAAGTGATGGACCACCACAAAGTACCAACAAGTAGTGATGGACCGCCAGAAAGTACCAACGTGTGTGATGAACCGCCAGAAAGTACCAACATGTAGTGATGGACCGCCAGAAAGGACCAACGTGTGTGATGGACCACCACAAAGTACCAACATGTAGTGATGGACCACCACAAAGTACCAACATGTAGTGATGGACCACCAGAAAGTACCAACATGTAGTGATGGACCGCCAGAAAGGACCAACGTGTGTGATGGACCACCACAAAGTACCAACATGTAGTGATGGACCACCACAAAGTACCAGCATGTAGTGATGGACCACCAGAAAGTACCAACTCGTATCAATGGACCGTCAAAGCTGAGTACCGGATGAGGTGGTGTCAGTGGTGAGAGTTTACAATGAGTTATTAAGGAGAAATGATGTTAATTGGGTGCTGTACCTTATGTTGGTGTTCCGGCCTGGAGGAGCCACACTAATATACTCGTCCTTCACTCGAGGAGCAGCGAGGGCCTAAGATACAACTTTGTTTCTGTCGCGCAGCCGGACGGTGATACCAACGCTCTCCGTCTCGTCCTGACTGACTGGCTCTATACCACAGGTCACGCAAGGACGTCAGGGCCTCAGAGGACAGGACGTCTGTGTCACGGTATATATACCCTGGCCCCGGGCCCTATCCGCTGCCAGACGTACGTGGCTGACCGGCATTAAGGGAGCAGCTTGGAGCTTCGTGGGTCGTGTCATCCAAGACCTCCATGGAAAGAGTTTAAATAACATGTATTATAATGTGCCATGTGTAAGCGTAGGATATTTTGAGGTATGCGAGGCAGGCCGAGGCAGGCCGAAGCAGACCGAGGCAGGCAGCGACCCCCTCCAGGCCAACCACCCCGATACAGCCTGCAGCCACAGCAATGTTTACCTTTCTCAACGTAAGCCAAACACGGACTCTCCTGGGAACACACACTCGCCCCCTGGGACGAATACTGAGGGCATTTGCTCAAGGAAAACACAGCACCAATGGTCAGGTTGAGAAGACTCTGGGGGGTCTTTAGGTCAAACTGCTTGTTTACCGGGTCAGTTCAAGGTCATTTAACCCAGGGTCTAGGGCGCCAAGGTCAAAGGCTAAGGTCACAGGAAAAGTCAACACTGTTGTACTAACGTGACCTTCTCTTTTCCCTGAATGATTCGATAAAACCGGCAGTATCGTCTCACCTCACATGTATCGCTCAACAGACTGAACAATATACTCTGGCAGGATGTTGTGACCGAGTGTTCAATATATTATTGCACCTCAACATCCTGTCAGACATGATCATGAACTATAAAAATGAACAAAATGGGACAATAGACATGCAATAAGGTCGCGCGCACGCGACTTTTACCGTTCAATAATGTAATCAGGAAGTGAAGCGAAGGCGTCCTTAATCAGTCCCACACTCTCTAATATAACAAAAGAACATGAACATAGCGGAGTTCTGTTGACACCCGTATTTTGTCTTTCGTGAATCCCTCTATCATATCTTTTTAATTTCCAAAGAGTTTTTCTTGGTAGGTTGAGGAAGTCGGAACAAATCTCATTCGGAGTGAATGTGATCATCTTGACATACCAAGCTGGAATACGTCAAGGTTTTTAACGGTCAATTTCTAAGCTTGTATGGATATGAACGTCAACAAAATGCTGACGTTGGAAAGTTTAATTGTGGATGGAGGAAATTGCAAGATGAATCATGGGAACCCTTCCTCACACTCATTGTCAACTCCTTGGCCTCATGTCCACACCCACACTTGCTGCCTGGCCTCATGTCCACACCCACACTTGCTACCTGGCCTCATGTCCACACCCACACTTGCTACCTGGCCTCATGTCCACACCCACACTTGCTACCTGGCCTCACGTCCACACCCACACTTGCTACCTGGCCTCATGTCCACACCCACACTTGCTACCTGGCCTCATGTCCACACCCACACTTGCTGCCTGGCCTCACGTCCACACCCACACTTGCTACCTGGCCTCACGTCCACACCCACACTTGCTACCTGGCCTCACGTCCACACCCACACTTGCTACCTGGCCTCATGTCCACACCCACACTTGCTACCTGGCCTCATGTCCACACCCACACTTGCTGCCTGGCCTCACGTCCACACCCACACTTGCTACCTGGCCTCACGTCCACACCCACACTTGCTACCTGGCCTCACGTCCACACCCACACTTGCTACCTGGCCTCACGTCCACACCCACACTTGCTACCTGGCCTCATGTCCACACCCACACTTGCTACCTGGCCTCATGTCCACACCCACACTTGCTACCTGGCCTCATGTCCACACCCACACTTGCTACCTGGCCTCACGTCCACACCCACACTTGCTACCTGGCCTCATGTCCACACCCACACTTGCAACCTGGCCTCACGTCCACACCCACACTTGCTACCTGGCCTCATGTCCACACCCACACTTGCTACCTGGCCTCACGTCCACACCCACACTTGCTACCTGGCCTCACGTCCACACCCACACTTGCTACCTGGCCTCACGTCCACACCCACACTTGCTACCTGGCCTCATGTCCACACCCACACTTGCTACCTGGCCTCACGTCCACACCCACACTTGCTACCTGGCCTCATGTCCACACCCACACTTGCTACCTGGCCTCATGTTTACACCCACACTTGCTACCTGGCCTCATGTTAACACCCACACTTGCTACCTGGCCTCACGTCCACACCCACACTTGCTACCTGGCCTCATGTTTACACCCACACTTGCTACCTGGCCTCACGTCCACACCCACACTTGCTACCTGGCCTCATGTTTACACCCACACTTGCTACCTGGCCTCATGTTTACACCCACACTTGCTACCTGGCCTCATGTTTACACCCACACTTGCTACCTGGCCTCATGTTTACACCCACACTTGCTACCTGGCCTCATGTTTACACCCACACTTGCTACCTGGCCTCACGTCCACACCCACACTTGCTACCTGGCCTCATGTTTACACCCACACTTGCTACCTGGCCTCATGTTTACACCCACACTTGCTACCTGGCCTCATGTCCACACCCACACTTGCTGCCTGGCCTCACGTCCACACCCACACTTGCTACCTGGCCTCACGTCCACACCCACACTTGCTGCCTGGCCTCATGTCCACACCCACACTTGCTACCTGGCCTCACGTCCACACCCACACTTGCTACCTGGCCTCATGTCCACACCCACACTTGCTGCCTGGCCTCACGTCCACACCCACACTTGAAGAAATCATTCACAAATGTGTGAAGTTCTCGTACCTAACAGGAATCACGCAGCCATCAAGCTGAATCATCTCCGTTTACACTTGTCACTGACTTCTCCAACTTTGCCAAAAATATCGACTTAATTGACGGGAAATTCAACTTAAGAATAAGTGCTGTATATAACGATATAGGAGATTTACAGTGTAGAATAGAACCACTAGGCAACAGAGGAAGCATTGAGGCGACCCCACCAGCTGGGGATACGTCATTATGAAGGAACTACTGTGACAAGGAGGGGGTTTACTGACTGCCAGTTCGAGTCGTACTGAAGTCTGTATCTGTGTCTGTAATGGTTTTGATCCCGGAATAGGCCCAGAATATTTGCATGTATAGTGCTGAGAGTGAACACATGACGATAATTTCAAGATATGATTAGTTCATATTGGTTATCATTCAAATTGGCTTCCTGTTATCCGAATATTGTGATATAAATTGGGTCGATATCTGATTTTCCGCTTTAGTGGTAAATTAAGTAAGTAAGTAAGTAAGTAGGCATCCATCAGTGTCAGGAGACTATGGTGTTGCGTTCTGGAGTGGCCTCTCCGGGGCGCCAAGGCAGGGTAGGTTGATACGGAGGAGAAGCTGTTACCCAAGCAGCAGGTCCCTCCTCTCCACGGCGCCGAAAGTCTCCAATGGAAAGGCAAACGCCAATACGATTGGTTCCAGCGCCGTCGTAGGACCTGTGTAATATATACTGAAACACAATGTGAAACTACACATTGTGCTTCAGTATATATTATGTTTTTAAAGTGTATACACTCTCTTTATGCCAAAAGTGTAAGTGATTTGGACAGCTGTACATCTGTTTAGTCCAGTTCATTACTGTGGTGATTTGGGTAAGTTGTTACGGAGAAGGTTTAGGATTCTTGTTCACTTCCGCTACAAGGAAGATTGTTCCATCCATTACTTCCACAGTGTTACACTCCAGCCACAAACCTCCCCTCATATTTCGTCTCTATATGTACGATAATACACATAGGTGTAAATCTATATAAATAAAAATGTAAATGTTCGTTTGTTCAAAACCGCTAATCTCTGAAAGTTCTTCACCGATTGCTTTGAAATTTTCACACAACGTTCCGTTCACATCCGAGCGTGTTTTTATAAACATACTATATAGATGTCACGTCTGTGACGGGGAAAAAACATGTTTTTTTTTTTACTTTTTTCATGTGAGTGAAATCTTCGAAGCCTCTTTACCGATTGCTTTGAAATTTTGACACAACGCTGTATTCGAATAGGCGCGTGTTTTTATGTACCTACTACTATATACATGCCTCACCTGTGACAGGAAAAAAACATGCTTTTTGTCGAAAAACAACGCCATCTGTTGGACGTAAGAGCAACACACGCTGTAATCTCTGAAAGTTATTCACCGATTGCTTAGAAATTTTGACTCAAAGTTCCATTCGAATACGCCGATATTCTTATAAACCTATTATATAGATGCAACACCTGTGACAGGTAAAAACATGCTTTTCTTTATAAACAGCGTCATCTGTTGCTCACAAGAGCAACACACGCTATACTAAATATGATACGCTTCCATTTCAATGTTTCCGATTGCATTGATAAATTTAAATTTCATCGATTTCGATTTATTTTCATTTTGCTGCCATTTTTTTGTGACATTGCCTTTGAATGTCTTTGGGGAGGACAAGGGGACGGGAGTGGGGATGGTGGGGACAACGAGGGGACAGGGGAGGAGGTAATGGCGGGGAGGACAAGGGGATGGGGGAGTTGGGGAGGGTGAGGACGAGGGGAGGGGGGAATGGAGAATGGTGCGGAGGACAAGGAGACAGGAGAGTGGGGGGGTGGTGTGGGGAGGACAAGGGGACAGGAGAGTGGCGGGTGGTGTGGGGAGGACAAGGGGACAGGAGAGTGGGGGGTGGTGTGGGGAGGACGAGGGGACAGGAGAGTGGGGGGTGGTGTGGGGAGGAAGAGGGGACAGGGGAGGGGGCAGTGGTATGAAGGACGAGGGGATGGTGGAGTGGGAAATGGTGGGGAGGACGATGGGACGGTAAATCGATACCACCGATCAGGGATCGGGGGAGGGGGGTATGGTGGGGAAGACAAGGGGATAGGGGAAGGGGAATGGTGGGGAGAACAAGGGGACAGAGGAGTGGGGAATGGTGGGAAAGACGAAGGGACGGGGGAGGGGGGTAATCGTGGGGGAGGACTGGGGGAGAGGGGAAGGTTGCTGAGCCACAGCAACGCGTGGCCGGGTACAGCTTGTAGTATTATATAAACTGAAGGCTGGATTGATGAACATTGCAGCCACACCTGCCAGCCACACCTGCTAGCCACACCTGCCAGCCACACCTGCCAGCCGCACCTGCCAGCCACACCTGCTAACCGCACCTGCCAGCCGCACCTGCCAGCCACACCTGCCAGCCACACCTGCCAGCCACACCTGCCAGCCACACCTGCCAGCCACACCTGCCAGCCACACCTGCCAGCTGCACCTGCCAGCCACACCTGCCAGCCGCACCTGCCAGCCACACCTGTCAGCCGCACCTGCCAGCCGCACCTGCTAGCCACACCTGCCAGCCGCACCTGCCAGCCGCACCTGCCAGCCACACCTGCCAGCCGCACCTGCCAGCCACACCTGCCAGCCACACCAGCCAGCCACACCTGGCAGCCACACCTGGCAGCCACACCTGCCAGCCGCACCTGCCAGCCACACCTGCCAGCCGCACCTGCCAGCCGCACCTGCCAGCCACACCTGCCAGCCACACCTGCCAGCCGCACCTGCCAGCCGCACCTGCCAGCCACACCTGCCAGCCACACCTGCCAGCCACACCTGCCAGCCGCACCTGCCAGCCACACCTGCCAGCCGCACCTGCCAGCCACACCTGCCAGCCACACCTGCCAGCCACACCTGCCAGCCGCACCTGCCAGCCGCACCTGCCAGCCACACCTGCCAGCCACACCTGGCAGCCACACCTGGCAGCCGCACCTGCCAGCCGCACCTGCCAGCCACACCTGCCAGCCGCACCTGCCAGCCACACCTGCCAGCCACACCTGCCAGCCGCACCTGCCAGCCGCACCTGCCAGTTGCACCTGCCAGCCACACCTGCCAGCCGCACCTGCCAGCCACACCTGCCAGCCACACCTGCCAGCCGCACCTACCAGCCACACCTGCCATCATTTAAACACTTCAGTTATACTCTCTCTCTTCCCTCATTCCTCTTCCTTCAAGAGCTTCATTTCAGTAGTCTAACTTACCTTCGTGTCCCTGTTTCTCTCTCTCTGTCTCTGTCTCTCTCTCTGTCTCTCTCTCTGTCTCTCTCTCTCTCTCTCTCTCTCTCTCTCTCTCTCTCTCTCTCTCTCTCTCTCTCTCTCTCTCTCTCTCTCTCTCTCTCTCTCTCTCTCTGTCTCTCTCTGTCTCTCTCTCTCTCTCTCTCTCTCTCTCTCTCTCTCTCTCTCTCTCTCTCTCTCTCTCTCTCTCTCTCTCTCTCTCTCTGTCTCTCTCTCTCTCTCTCTCTCTGTCTCTCTCTCTCTGTCTCTCTCTCTTTGTCTCTCTCTCTCTCTCTCTCTCTCTCTCTCTCTCTGTCTCTCTCTCTCTGTCTCTCTCTCTCTGTCTCTCTCTCTTTGTCTCTCTCTCTCTCTCTGTCTCTCTCTCTCTCTCTCTCTCTCTCTGTCTCTCTCTCTCTGTCTCTCTCTCTCTGTCTCTCTCTCTTTGTCTCTCTCTCTCTTTGTCTCTCTCTCTCTCTGTCTGTCTCTCTCTCTCTCTCTCTGTCTCTCTCTCTCTGTCTCTCTCTCTTTGTCTCTCTCTCTCTCTCTCTCTCTCTCTCTCTCTCTCTCTCTCTCTCTCTCTCTCTCTCTCTCTCTCTCTCTCTGTCTCTCTCTCTCTGTCTCTCTCTCTTTGTCTCTCTCTCTCTCTGTCTCTCTCTCTCTCTCTCTCTGTCTCTCTCTCTCTCTCTCTGTCTCTCTCTCTCTCATTATCTTCACTAGCCTCTGGTACGGTCCAGTTGAGGCTTCACTAGCCTCTGGTGCGGATCTTAACAATGTCTTTATCATGGACAAGCATATGTAAGATGCTCTACTATTGTGGTCCAACGGAAAGTTAATTATCGTCTTTTTTTATTAAAGACAAGATAAGAGGCAGCGTATGTGGACGTTTGTATCCAAAATCATTTTAATGTATTTGTATTTTTATCATTTATATTTTATTATTATTATTATTATTATTGTTGTTGTTGTTGTTGCTGATGTTATTAATGTGATGATGTAAGACGAGTGTTCATCTCGAGCCTTGTCCCTGATTGGCGACCAGTGAACACTCTCCCACCACTCACTTCCTGAACCTAACCAGCAGGGCCATCCTCCCACTCTCCCTCACTGGTCGTCTGTGTCAGCATCTTCAGAGGCTGGTGCTGAACCGTCTCCTGGGTAGAGTTAGTATCTTGTTGTCGCTCCAGATATATCTTCCTTCCCCCCCTTCCCCCCGGCCCATCCCTGATCCTTATCCTGACCCCCTTCCAAGTGCTATATAGTCGTAATGGCTTGGTCATTTCCCCTGATAACGTCCCTCCCTCCTCCAGATATATGGCTTTACACATGGAAGGAGTGTCTATTACCGCCTTCCTCACCCTAAACGTCATACTGAAAAGTCTTACACCACTTTCCTAGATCTTAAAATAGCCTTTGACGTTGGTTCCCGCGACGTTGTTCTCAGTGAACTTGTTGGAAGGAATGTTGGGTGGATGGCTTCTGCGATGATCAGAGACTGTCTATCCAACAGGAAATTATATGTACAGGTCCGAGCAGAAAGCCCTCTGGAGGAAGGAGGGCAACCCGTTCTCGCACCTACTTATAGTCAATATCTTGCTTATGAATAAGTGCATATGTGACATACTAATTTTTTAAGTTTACCTTGAAAAGCTGAATAGAAAACCCCAACCTGACCTAACCTTCTTAGTATGTTAAGATATTACAGTTAGTACTGAACCTATACCTATATTGATATTACAGTTTTATAAAAATAATAAAACAAAACAAAAATATTTAAATAAATTGTAAAGTAACTCAGGATATTGTCAAATTTTGTATAAAATCTCTATTGTTTAATAAAACTGAGAGAAAAAATTAGTGCCTTGAAAATAAATTTGACTTGGAATATGTCGCATATTTACTTATTTATAAGCCAAATATATAGTGACTATAAGCAATAAGTCGTGTGTGCGCTGTCTTGTGCGAGAGCAGGTTGCACAACGAGTGGGGGTCGTAGTCCTACAGGCCCGGATTCAATACCCGATCGAGGCAGAAACAATTGGGCAGTGTTTCTTTCACTTGATACCTCTATTAACCTAGCAGTAAATAGGTACCTGGGAGTGAGACAGTTGGCTTTCTTGGATGTGTGTGAAAGATAAAAATTTGTAGTAGACATGATAAAGGAAAAATAGGCTTGGAGTCAGTACATTAGGCAATCTACGGTTCAAAAGGCGGGGTCCAAGAGCTAACAGCTCGATCCTGCACTCACTCATCATTAGCAATGCGGATGATTTACTGATCCCTACCATTGGGTAAACCAACACCCAAAATGTTCTGAACGCTGTATTGAACACGTCAGGAACTAGGCTTAGTCATCATGGCTCTCGGGTCCTTTAATCCTGTCCATCCGGTAGTCGTCGAGATTCACCATTGGCTGTTTCTTATCTCTAGTAAATTTAAATCCATAAAATTTTGCTGGGTTCATTGCCAAATTGTTTGCCATGTTGGTGTTTCTTTAAATGAGCGTGGGGATGCTGCCGCTAGAGAAGCGGCAGCATGGAAAGGAACTGACCTTTGAGATTTATATTTATTTATATGAATTTATACAGTGTTTATATTTACGTTAATTTATATATTTCGATAGCAATTTGTATGAGGTTTAAGCAGACTGTATTTCTGCAATATTCTCACAAATCGACTTCTTGCACATTAGGGAGTGGGGGTTTATATTAAATTTATATATGCAGGTAATCAAACTACAGTATTGAACTCCATATATTAGTAATTAAATTGAGAGGTCTTATCTTATTGTATGGTAGGCCTGGTCCACCAGGTATAAACAAGGATGATGACACTAAATAATCCTCGTAGTTGAGGCTGGCATCAACACCATGGACTGGTTTACTAGGATTAGTTCTTGCTTCCTCTTCAATTGTTCCTGTCAAAGGGCACTTGCTGTAATAGCAGGAATCCTATATATATATGGCAGTTGCATCAGAGGAAATATAGGTATATTATTTATAAGATAAGGACCAAGGAATAATTACCTGGGTTAAGTCGTTCTTGTGTGTGTGCTAACCGGTTCGCCCTATATCTACCTAACATAACTGGCCAGGAATGTAAATAAGATACACGGGTTTCGGTAATACACTTTCCCTATAGTACCCTCTCCCTGTCCAGCTCATTGTTGCCGTGAGGGGGCTTGGTAGGCGGCTGATGGAGTGTGGTGCTCCTTGGGGCAATCCGCTGTTCTATTGTAGCCTTGTGCTCCTGCTGCTGTCCTCTCTAATTATGTTGGACAACTTTTCCTTTTCCTTGTGTTTCGTTTTTCTCCTCCCCCCCCCCCCCGTCTTCTCCTTTCTAATTGTCATTTCCTGCAGACCTTTTGCCTGTTTTGATTATTCTTTTGAACTTCTTCTATTTTGACGCCCAGGTGTTTGAGGAGGCATACTCTTGCACCCGTAGAACTGTAGTACCCAACGTCTCGAGCGAGGGGAACCTTTTATTGTCAAACCTCCTTTCGTCACTGAACCCGATCTCGACGGACTGACGGTTCTGGCTACTAGGTACGACATATATATATATATATAAATATATATATATATATATATATATATATATATATATATATATATATATATATATATATATATATATATATATGTCGTACCTAGTAGCCAGAACGCACTTCTCGGCCTACTATGCAAGGCCCGATTTGCCTAATAAGCCAAGTTTTCATGAATTAATTGTTTTTCGACTACCTAACCTACCTAACCTAACTTTTTCTGCTACCTAACCTAACCTAACCTATAAAGATAGGTTAGGTTAGGTTAGGTAGGGTTGGTTAGGTTCGGTCATATATCTACGTTAATTTTAACTCCAATAAAAAAAAATGACCTCATACATAATGAAATGGGCAGCTTTATCATTTCATAAGAAAAAAATTTGAGAAAATTTATTAATTAAGGAAAACTTGGCTTATTAGGCAAATCGGGCCTTGCATAGTAGGCTGAGAAGTGCGTTCTGGCTACTAGGTACGACATATATATATATATTTATATATATATGTCGTACCTAGTAGCCAGAACTCACTTTTTGGCCTATTATGCAAGGTCCGATTTGCCTAATAAGCCAAGTTTTCCTGAATTAATAAATTTGTTCTATTTTCTTTCTTATGAAATGATAAAGCTACCCATTTCATTATGTATGAGGTCAATTTTTTTTTATTGGAGTTAAAATTAACGTAGATATATGACCGTACCTAACCAACCCTACCTAACCTAACCTAACCTATCTTTATAGGTTAGGTTTGGTTAGGTAGCCGAAAAAGTTAGGTTAGGTTAGGTTAGGTAGGTTAGGTAGTCGAAAAACAATTAATTAATGAAAACTTGGCTTATTAGGCAAAACGGGCCTTGAATAGTAGGCTGAGAAGTGCATTCTGGCTACTAGGTACGACATATATATATATAATATATATATATATTTATATATATATATATATTTATATTAGTATATTTTGGTAGCAGTCTTTCCTGTAGACATATGTTATTAAATATGACCGAAAAAGTAAGATTAATAATTCTAACACGAATTTTCTCAATCTTTCGTACATTTCTTTTCACTGTTGGAGGTAAATCAAAAATCAATTCTCCAAAATTCATTTTTATTTCTAGTCTGACGCGACACGAGCGCGTTTCGTAAAACTTATTACATTTTCAAAGACTTTAGTTCACAAATACACAACTGAATAGAACTTACGCATCTCCGATTTTATATCTACGTTTGAGTGAGGTGGAAGGGGTGATGTGGCATTAACACAAGACAGAACAAGATGTGGCATTAATAGGGTATTAATTTCATCAACACAAGACAGAACAAGAGGTGGTATTAATAGGGTATTAATTTCATCAACACAAGACAGAACACGAAACAATGGATATTGAATAGAAGTGTTTGTAGAAAGCCTATTGGTCCATATTTCTTGATGCTTCTATATTGGAGCGGAGTCTTGGGGTGGGTAGAATATAGTTGTGCAATAATTGGCTGTTGATTGCTGGTGTTGACTTCTTGATGTGTAGTGCCTCGCAAACGTCAAGGCGCCTGCTATCGCTGTATCTATCGATGATACAACAACACAGAAATCAACACAAGTACTTTCGTATATTAATATACGAAAGATATATATATATATATATATATATATATATATCTTCACTCCTTCTGAAGATGTATTAATATACGAAAGTACTTAAGTAAATTCCTGTTTCAATTTTCCTCCGTGGTCTGACACAGTCATATATATATATTTACACTAGTTCATGTATATATAAATATAAGTATATTTACACTTATATTTGTTCATATATATATATATATATATATATATATATATATATATATATATATATATATATAAGCCTATACTTGCATAAACCACAAGTGAAGATTAACAATCTTTGGACAACACCCACCAGTGGGACTCGAACCCAGAAAGCACAACTACCTTCCAGTAGCTGCCATAGTGGGTGTATTGGGTTAAAGCGTACTAGTTATGGCAGCTACTGGAAGGTAGTTGTGCTTTCTGGGAAGATTATATATATATATATATATATATATATATATATATATATATATATATATATATATATATATATATATATATATATATATATATACATAATACAATTATGTATTAAAACTTGTTTAACTAGCTACGGCAGATTGTTGCAGAGCTAAATGAACATAGTAGGTTTAGTTACTGAACCTAATATATGACTCTGTAAACCTTTCCTCCACCATCTTCAAATTGGGTACGGGCTCCACCACCACCCATGGGATGGGAACGGACTACACCACCACCCATGGGATGGGTACGGGCTCCACCACCGCCCATGGGATGGGTACGGGCTACACCACCACCCATGGGATGGGTACGGGCTCCACCACCGCCCATGGGATGGGTACGGGCTCCACCATCGCCCATGGGATGGGTATGGGGTCCACCACCGCCTATGGGATGGGTACGGGCTCCACCTCCGCCCATGGGATGGGCACGGGCTCCACCACCGCCCACGGGATGGGTATGGGCTCCACCACCGCCCACGGGATGGGTATGGGGTCCACCACCACCCACAGGATGGGTATGGGGTCTACCACCACCCACGGCATGGGTATGGGGTCCACTACCACCCACGGGATGGATATGGGGTCCACCACCACCCACGGGATGGGTATGGGGTCCACCACCACCCACAGGATGGGTATGGGGTCCACCACCACCAACGGGATGGGTATGGGGTCCACCACCACCCACGGCATGGGTATGGGGTCCACTACCACCCACGGGATGGGTATGGGGTCCACCACCACCCACGGGATGGGTATGGGGTCCACCACCACCCACAGGATGGGTATGGGGTTCACCACCACCCACGGCATGGGTATGGGGTCCACCACCACCCACGGGATGGGTATGGGGTCCACCACCACCCACAGGATGGGTATGGGGTCCACCACCACCCACGGGATGGGTATGGGGTCCATTACCACCCACGGGATGGGTATGGGGTCCACCACCACCCACGGGATGGGTATGAGGTCCACATTTACACCTTAATGTAACGGATTTTGGACCCAATAGTTCATTACATATGCGGACAACACTTGGAATCTTAAGGTTATCTTCTTGAGGTTATCTTGAGATGATTTCGGGACTTAACGTCCCCGCGGCCCGGTCCTCGACCAAGCCTCCTTTTTGTAACACATCCCCAGGAAGCAGCCCATAGCAGCTGTTTAACTCGCATGTACCTATTTACTGCAAAGTGAACAAGTGCATCAGGATGAAAGAAACTCTGGCCATTTGTTTCCGCCTCAGCCGTGGATCGAACCCGGAACCTTAGGACTACGAATCCCGTGCGCTGTCTACTCAGCCATCATGCCCACAGATATGAACAGACTTTACCAAAACCATGTTTATGTAAGAATATTAGTTTCGCAAGAAAAGTGCGAAGAGGACGTGGAAAAGCAGAGGGAGAGAGAGAAAGAGAGGAGTGGGAAGAAAGGGAGAGAGGGAGGGGAGACAGGGAAGGGGGGTGGAGGAGGGGGGGGGGTGATGGAAGAGGCACCTGCCCACTCCGGAGGTCACTCCCCAGCGACCAGGAAGTCCGTCATTGTTTACACTTGGAGGATTAGGACCTCCGCCTCCACCCCGGGCTCGCCCACGGTAAGTTTCACCAGGTGTGTAGCTGCTGGTGTAGCTGTTGGTATAGCTGCTGGTGCAGCTGCTGGTGTAGCTGCTGGTGTAGCTGCTGGTGTAGCTGCTGGTGTAGCTGTTGGTATAGCTGTTGGTGTAGCTGTTGGTATAGCTGCTGGTGTAGCTGCTGGTGTAGCTGCTGGTGTAGCTGCTGGTGTAGCTGTTGGTATAGCTGTTGGTGTAGCTGTTGGTATAGCTGCTGGTGTAGCTGCTGGTGTAGCTGCTGGTGCAGCTCCTAGTGTAGCTGCTGGTGCAGCTCCTGGTGTAGCTGCTGGTGTAGCTGTTGGTGTAGCTGTTGGTATAGCTGCTGGTGTAGCTGCTGGTGCAGCTCCTGGTGTAGCTGCTGGTGTAGCTGCTGGTGCAGCTCCTGGTGTAGCTGCTGGTGTAGCTGTTGGTATAGCTGCTGGTGTAGCTGCTGGTGTAGCTGCTGGTGTAGCTGTTGGTGTAGCTGTTGGTATAGCTGCTGGTGTAGCTGCTGGTGTAGCTGCTGGTGTAGCTGCTGGTGCAGCTCCTGGTGTAGCTGCTGGTGTAGCTGTTGGTGTAGCTGTTGGTATAGCTGCTGGTGTAGCTGCTGGTGCAGCTCCTGGTGTAGCTGCTGGTGTAGCTGCTGGTGCAGCTCCTGGTGTAGCTGCTGGTGTAGCTGTTGGTGTAGCTGCTGGTGAAGCTCCTGGTGCAGCTCCTGGTGTAGCTGCTGGTGTAGCTGTTGGTGTAGCTGTTAGTGTAGCTGGTGGTGTAGCTGCTGGTCTAGCTGCTGGTGTAGCTGTTGGTGTAGCTGTTAGTGTAGCTGTTGGTGTAGCTGTTGGTGTAGCTGTTGGTGTAGCTGGTGGTGTACCTGCTGGTGTAGCTGCTGGTGTAACTGCTGGTGTAGCTCCTGGTGTGGCTGCTGGTGTAGCTCCTGGTGTAACTGCTGGTGTAGCTCCTGGTGTAGCTGGTGGTGTACCTGCTGGTGTAGCTGCTAGTGTAACTGCTGGTGTTGCTCTTGGTGTAACTGCTGGTGTAGCTGCTGGTGTAGCTCTTGGTGTAGCTGCTGGTGTAGCTCTTGGTGTAGCTCCTGGTGTAGCTGCTGGTGTAGCTCCTGGTGTAGCTGGTGGTGTAGCTGCTGGTGTAGCTCCTGGTGTAGCTGGTGGTGTAGCTCTTGGTGTAGCTCCTGGTGTAGCTGCTGGTGTAGCTCCTGGTGTAGCTCTTGGTGTAGCTCCTATTGTAGCTGTTGGTGTAGCTCCTGGTGTGGCTGCTGGTGTAGCTCCTATTGTAGCTGCTGGTGTAGCTCCTGGTGTAGCTGCTGGTGTGGCTGCTGGTGTGGCTGCTGGTGTAGCTCCTATTGTAGCTGTTGGTGTAGCTCCTGGTGTAGCTGCGGGTGTGGCCGCAGGTGTGGCTGCAGGTGTGGCTGCTGGTGTAGCTGTCGGTGTAGCTCCTGGTGTAGCTGCTGGTGTAGCTCCTGGTGTAGCTGCTGGTGTAGCTCCTGGTGTAGCTGCTGGTGTAGCTGCTGGTGTAGCTCCTGGTGTGACTGTTGGTGTAGCTGTTGGTGTAGCTGCTGGTGTAGCTGCTGGTGTAGCTCCTGGTGTAGCTGCTGGTGTAGCTGGTGGTATAGCTGCTGGTGTAGCTGGTGGTGTAGCTGTTGGTGTAGCTCCTGGTGCAGCTGGTGGTGTAGCTGGTGTAGCTGCTGGTGTAGCTCCTGGTGTTGCTGCTGGTGTAGCTGCTGGTGTAGCTCCTGGTGCAGCTGGTGGTGTAGCTGTTGGTGTAGCTGGTGGTGTAGCTGTTGGTGTAGCTGCTGGTGTAACAGCTGGTGTAGCTCCTGGTGTAACTGCTGGTGTAGCTTCTGGTGTAACTGCTGGTGTAGCTGGTGGTGTACCTGCTGGTGTAGCTCCTGGTGTAACTGCTGGTGTAGCTTCTGGTGTAACTGCTGGTGTAGCTCCTGGTGCAGCTGGTGGTGTAGCTGTTGGTGTAGCTGGTGGTGTAACTGCTGGTGAAGCTGGTGGTGTAGCTGGTGGTGTAGCTCCTGGTGTAGCTCCTGGTGTAACTGCTGGTTTATTTTCTGGTGTAGCTGCTGGTGTAGCTGCTGGTGTAACTGCTGGTGTAGCTGGTGGTGTACCTGCTGGTGTAGCTCTTGGTGTAGCTCCTGGTGTGGCTGCTGGTGTAGCTCCTGGTGTGGCTGCTGGTGTAGCTGCTGGTGTAGCTGGTGTAGCTGCTAGTGTAGCTGCTGGTGTAGCTGGTGGTGTAGCTGTTGGTGTAGCTGCTGGTGTAGCTGTTGGTGTAGCTGCTGGTGTAGCTGCTAGTGTAGCTGCTGGTGTAGCTGGTGGTGTAGCTGTTGGTGTAGCTGGTGGTGTAGCTGTTGGTGTAGCTGCTGGTGTAGCTGGTGGTGTAGCTGGTGGTGTAGCTGTTGGTGTAGCTGGTGGTGTAGCTGTTGGTGTAGCTGCTAGTGTAGCTGCTGGTGTAGCTGGTGGTGTAGCTGTTGGTGTAGCTGGTGGTGTAGCTGTTGGTGTAGCTGCTGGTGTAGCTGCTGGTGTAGCTGCTAGTGTAGCTGGTGGTGTAGCTGGTTATCTTGAGGTTATCTTGAGATGATTTCGGGGCTTTTTAGTGTCCCCGCGGCCCGGTCCTCGACCAGGCCTCCACCTCCAGGAAGCAGCCCGTGACAGCTGACTAACACCCAGGTACCTATTTTACTGCTAGGTAACAGGGGCATAGGGTGAAAGAAACTCTGCCCATTGTTTCTCGCCGGCGCCTGGGATCGAACCCAGGACCACAGGATCACAAGTCCAGTGTGCTGTCCGCTCGGCCGACCGGCTCCCTTGGTGTAGCTCTTTGTGTAGCTGCTGGTGTAGATGCTGGTGTAGCTGCTGGTGTAGCTGCTGGTGTAGCTGTTGGTGTAGCTGGTTGTGTAGCTGCTGGTGTAGCTGTTGGTGTAGCTGCTGGTGTAGCTGCTGGTGTAGCTGCTGGTGTAGCTGTTGGTGTAGCTGCTGGTGTAGCTGTTGGTGTAGCTGCTGGTGTAGCTGGTTGTGTAGCTGGTTGTGTAGCTGCTGGTGTAGCTGCTGGTGTAGCTGCTGGTGTAGTTGCTGGTGTAGCTGGAAGTGTAGCTGGTTGTGTAGCTGCTGGTGTAGCTGCTGGTGTAGCTGGTTGTGTAGCTGCTGGTGTAGCTGCTGGTGTAGCTGCTGGTGTAGCTGTTGGTGTAGCTGCTGGTGTAGCTGCTGGTGTAGCTGCTGGTGTAGCTGCTGGTGTAGCTGGTTGTGTAGCTGGTGGTGTAGCTGTTGGTGTAGCTGTTGGTGTAGCTGCTGGTGTAGCTGGTGTAGCTGCTAGTGTAGCTGCTGGTGTAGCTGGTGGTGTAGCTGTTGGTGTAGCTGGTGGTGTAGCTGCTAGTGTAGCTGCTGGTGTAGCTGCTGGTGTAGCTGCTAGTGTAGCTGGTGGTGTAGCTGGTGGTGTAGCTCTTTGTGTAGCTGCTGGTGTAGCTGCTGGTGTAGCTGGTAGTGTAGCTGGTAGTGTAGCTGGTGGTGTAGCTGTTGGTGTAGCTGCTGGTGTAGCTGGTGTAGCTGCTAGTGTAGCTGCTGGTGTAGCTGGTAGTGTAGCTGGTGGTGTAGCTGTTGGTGTAGCTGGTGGTGTAGCTGTTGGTGTAGCTGCTGGTGTAGCTGCTAGTGTAGCTGCTAGTGTAGCTGCTGGTGTAGCTGCTGGTGTAGCTGCTAGTGTAGCTGCTGGTGTAGCTCTTTGTGTAACTGCTGGTGTAGCTGCTGGTGTAGCTGGTGTAGCTGCTAGTGTAGCTGCTGGTGTAGCTGCTGGTGTAGCTGCTAGTGTAGCTGCTGGTGTAGCTCTTTGTGTAGCTGCTGGTGTAGCTCTTTGTGTAACTGCTGGTGTATCTGCTGGTGTAGCTGGTAGTGTAGCTGGTAGTGTAGCTGGTAGTGTAGCTGGTGGTGTAGCTGTTGGTGTAGCTGTTGGTGTAGCTGCTGGTGTAGCTGTTGGTGTAGCTGCTGGTGTAGCTGTTGGTGTAGCTGGTGGTGTAGCTGTTGGTGTAGCTGCTGGTGTAGCTGGTGTAGCTGCTAGTGTAGCTGCTGGTGTAGCTGGTAGTGTAGCTGGTGGTGTAGCTGTTGGTGTAGCTGGTGGTGTAGCTGTTGGTGTAGCTGCTGGTGTAGCTGCTAGTGTAGCTGCTAGTGTAGCTGCTGGTGTAGCTGCTGGTGTAGCTGCTAGTGTAGCTGCTGGTGTAGCTCTTTGTGTAACTGCTGGTGTAGCTGCTGGTGTAGCTGGTGTAGCTGCTAGTGTAGCTGCTGGTGTAGCTGCTGGTGTAGCTGCTAGTGTAGCTGCTGGTGTAGCTCTTTGTGTAGCTGCTGGTGTAGCTCTTTGTGTAGCTGCTGGTGTAGCTGCTAGTGTAGCTGCTGGTGTAGCTCTTTGTGTAGCTGCTGGTGTAGCTCTTTGTGTAACTGCTGGTGTAGCTCTTTGTGTAACTGCTGGTGTAGCTCTTTGTGTAACTGCTGGTGTAGCTCTTTGTGTAACTGCTGGTGTATCTGCTGGTGTAGCTGGTAGTGTAGCTGGTAGTGTAGCTGGTAGTGTAGCTGGTAGTGTAGCTGGTGGTGTAGCTGGTGGTGTAGCTGTTGGTGTAGCTGTTGGTGTAGCTGCTGGTGTAGCTGTTGGTGTAGCTGGTGGTGTAGCTGCTGGTGTAGCTGCTGGTGTAGCTGTCGGCATTTACAACTCCGCCTTCCCGCCGGAGTTGTAAATGCCAAAACTCTGTTCAATTTTAAAATCCAACTGAGATCACAACCCATCCTCGACTCAAGTCCATTACATTCAGCGGTCGACCCCACAGACTAATTCATAAATTTTAACATGCTGTTCATTCAAAATGGGAATTTTCTCAAGTATAAATTAATATTATAATATATTGGCATATTGTGTATATATAGGCATAAGATAGGTTAGGTTAGGTGTTTAGGGTCTGTTGGCGATTATTTGTATTTGTAGTACGTGGGTGAAGCATTTATAGCGTTGTGATTCGAACAAAATTCGTCAGTGAAGCACTTGTTCCGGATATGTTCGAACGTCATCAGTTGTGAGTCGTGTGTAAACCGCTTTTCATTCATAAACAGGGGGTTTGGCGGGTGCATGGAATCACTTTTGGATCTTTGTTTGGAGGACGGGCTGGGAGATCATCAACAAGTGAAGCACTTGTTCCGGAAGTGTTCAAACGTCATCAGTTGAGTCGAGTGTAACAGCCCAACCCGTTCGCACACTAGGCTGTTTAAAGCGGCGGCCCTCCTCCCCAGTCGCGTTCATAAATTTTAACATACTGTGTATTAAAAATTGGTTTGTTCTCATACATAACTGATATTCTTATACATTAAAATTGTATGTATAGTTTGGCGTAAGTTAGGTTAGGTCTTTAGGTTCTATTGGTAATTATTTGTATTTATAAGTTGGTGGGTGAAGCATTTATAGAACTGTGGTTCGAACAGTGGACGTGAGAGAAGCACTTGTTCCGGAAGTGTTCGGACGTCATCACTTGTGAGTCGTGTGTAAACCGCTTTTCATTTATAAACAGGGGGGGGGGGGGAGGGGGTTGGCGGCGGGATTAAAGAGTTTGGACCTTTGTATGCGAGAATGGGTTGAGCAGTCCGTCCTCTAAACAAAGAACCAAAAGTGATTCCATCCACCCGCCAAACCCCCGCTGTTTATGAATGAAAAACGGTTTACACGCGACTCAACTGTTAACGTCCGAACACTTCCGGAACAAGTGCTTCACTGACGACTTTAATTCGAACCACAACGCTGTAAATGCTTCACCCACGTACTACAAATACAAGTAATCGTCAACAGAACCTAAACACCTAACCTAAGTTAAGCAATGCCTACATATGTACAATTTGGTAATATAAAATAATATTAATTTATATTTGACAAAATTCCTGTTTTGAATAAACAATATAAATGAATTTATGAATGCGTCTTTGGGGTCGACCGCTGAATGGAATGGACTTGGTCTGAGGGCGGGAAGAATAATATAGTCATGGGGACCATCGCCATATTGCTTGGTGATCACTGTGGCAGGTCGTCAGCAGTCATGCAGGCCAGCTGCCTGACCTTCCATTGGCTGAGGAAGCCTTTCCTCCTATATACTCCCAGTGATGTCAGAGGAACCTGTGGTTGACCCAATCAGTTGATGAGTTGGGGTAGTGACTGCCTTCTGATTGGTGTTCTGTGGTGGTGGTAACGACGTGCGAGGTGTGGGCTCATTTACTCACGCACACAGTCATCGAGGACTTGGTACTGAAATGACTTCGCCTCTCTACCTCTCAGTCACATTTATTGAGCGCCAGAAATTCAGCAAAGACAACTCCATTAATCTTCTCCGGCAACGGTGGCGCTTAGGGCAGCGTTGGAGGCGAGTTATGCTGCCAGTGGGCACATGCTTCGGCGTCGGCGAGGAGGAAGAGTGTGCGGGAATGCGTGCGTACAAGCCGTTTTTTATGATGAGTAAGTACTTGTAATGTTGTATACGCCTTTTCTCACATTCGTGGTGCTGAAGTGCAGCCCAGCTGAGACTGGCGGAGTTCTTGACTCGACATCGGTGCCGGCGCTGTAAAGTGTAAGATACGTCATGAGTGCTGGTCTATGACTCGGTACCTGTACGGGATTTATGTCCCATTCACACACATCAGAATGTATGTTCAAGCGGTTTCTTGCAAGCATCATTACAGTTCCTATAATTGGCCATTGATGTTAGGACAGTGTGTGGTAGGCAACCGGGATTTGTTGACGTGTTATATTAAGTGCTCAGGGGAACGACCACTGTGTAACCTTGTACATGACGCTACTTAACGTACAGATAATTATCACCCAATTGTGTATATATATGTGCTTAAGTTTAATGAATTGTTGTAAGATGATGTAATGCCCCTGTTCACCCAGCAGTAAACAGGAACCTGTGAGTTAGTCAGCTTGTGAGGTTTGTATCCAGGTGGGGAGGGGGGGGGGTCAGTGCTTGGACCTTGGGGGAGGAGCCTCAATATAAGCCTAACATGTGTATATATATATACACTGGCTGTCTGTCCCCGCCGCAATGAATTATTGTAATTATATTTTCGTCTCAATTTACGATATCCATTTTATGCTGGCACTCGTCATAATAGTTCAATGGAACAGAATCTGCGATTCTCTGCTTCACCCCGCGGAGTCAAATGCTGCTTATAATTTGGCAGAATTTACATTAGTCTATTAGTGTCGCTCCAGGCACTTTACACTTGTTGATAACCACTGGGGATGGTTGGCCCCCCTGGCCTGGCCACACACACACGTGGTCCAACCACAGTAACGTCGGACACAAGCTCTGGCCTTACCAACTCCTGGGTTTAGGCCGTCTCTGCTCTTCACTTCCCACGGCACCAAATGATATGACGATATAATATTCGCTAAATATCTATTGCTGGTTTTATCCTGCCACAACCTGATAGACTATCATGGCCTCACGCTTGCATGTTGTGTCCTGCAACACTGTACACTTATTAAATGTGCAAGATTGAAGGTAATCTTTACGACTGTAGCTGCCTCTGTTGCACCTGTGACTACACCACAGGTGTGGCTGCGGCCAGAGACCTTTAATTGGTGATTAGAAGGTTGTCGCTCACCTGTGGCTCAGGTGGAACAGCTGCCTCGTGCTCAGAGTACCTGTTATGGTACTACTGAGGTACCTGGTCGGCCTCGCCTGTAGACAAGCGAGGAAGTGTCTTGGTATACTGAAGCAGCACTTGGGTAAAGATTCCGTAATTACCTCACCTTGAGGTTACCTTGAGATGGTTTCGGGGCGTAGCGTCCCTGCAGCCCGGTCCTCGACCAGGCTTCCTCATCAAGCAGGCTGTTGGACGCAGCTGCTCGCAGCCTGACGTATGAGTTACAGCCTGGTTGATCGCCTAACCCGTCCTAGTATGTTACCCTCAAGGTTACCTCCCTTATACTTCACTCGCAAAGCAGTCCGTCCTCCTAAGGTCTCCCAAACGTCAAGAAAACGGTCAAATGAAAGTGTTGTTTACTAACCTGCCAGAGGACCTAAAACAAAAAACGGGACAGTACGTCACTTTCGCCAGCCGCTTGACATGGATCTGTTCAAGAGCTTTCTTAACTGAGAACCTGATAATATTCCAACGCATACGTTGTGATAAACAGCCATTACTACGTTTGTTTATCAGTATGTTTAAAAGTGTGTTTATCAATATGCTTATCAGTAAGTTTAACAATATGTTTATCAGTTTCTTCTCAGTATGCGTGTTTGTTTCTCAGTAAACATCAGTATGTATGTTTCTCAGTAAACATCAGTATGTATGTTTCTCAGTAAACATCAGTATGTATGTTTCTCAGTAAACATCAGTATGTATGTTTCTCAGTAAACATCAGTATGTATGTTTCTCAGTAAACATCAGTATGTTTCTCAGTAAACATCAGTATGTATGTTTCTCAGTAAACATCAGTATGTTTGTTTCTCAGTAAACATCAGTATGTATGTTTCTCAGTAAACATCAGTATGTTTCTCAGTAAACATCAGTATGTATGTTTCTCAGTAAACATCAGTATGTTTGTTTCTCAGTAAACATCAGTATGTTTCACAGTAAACATCAGTATGTTTCACAGTAAACATCAGTATGTTTCTCAGTAAACATCAGTATGTTTGTTTCTCAGTAAACATCAGTATGTTTCACAGTAAACATCAGTATGTTTCACAGTAAACATCAGTATGTTTCACAGTAAACATCAGTTTGTTTGTTTCTCGGTAAACATCAGTATGTTTGTTTCTCGGTAAACACCGGCATGCGCGTTTCTCGGTAAACACCGGCATGCGCGTTTCTCGGTAAACACCGGCATGCGCGTTTCTCGGTAAACACCGGCATGCGCGTTTCTCGGTAAACACCGGCATGCGCGTTTCTCGGTAAACATCGGCATGCGCGTTTCTCGGTAAACATCGGCATGCGCGTTTCTCGGTAAACACCGGCATGCGCGTTTCTCGGTAAACACCGGCATGCGCGTTTCTCGGTAAACACCGGCATGCGCGTTTCTCGGTAAACACCGGCATGCGCGTTTCTCGGTAAACACCGGCATGCGCGTTTCTCGGTAAACACCGGCATGCGCGTTTCTCGGTAAACACCGGCATGCGCGTTTCTCGGTAAACACCGGCATGCGCGTTTCTCGGTAAACACCGGCATGCGCGTTTCTCGGTAAACACCGGCATGCGCGTTTCTCGGTAAACACCGGCATGCGCGTTTCTCGGTAAACACCGGCATGCGCGTTTCTCGGTAAACACCGGCATGCGCGTTTCTCGGTAAACACCGGCATGCGCGTTTCTCGGTAAACACCGGCATGCGCGTTTCTCGGTAAACACCGGCATGCGCGTTTCTCGGTAAACACCGGCATGCGCGTTTCTCGGTAAACACCGGCATGCGCGTTTCTCGGTAAACACCGGCATGCGCGTTTCTCGGTAAACACCGGCATGCGCGTTTCTCGGTAAACACCGGCATGCGCGTTTCTCGGTAAACTCCGGCATGCGCGTTTCTCGGTAAACTCCGGCATGCGCGTTTCTCGGTAAACTCCGGCATGCGCGTTTCTCGGTAAACTCCGGCATGCGCGTTTCTCGGTAAACACCGGCATGCGCGTTTCTCGGTAAACACCGGCATGCGCGTTTCTCGGTAAACACCGGCATGCGCGTTTCTCGGTAAACACCGGCATGCGCGTTTCTCGGTAAACATCGGCATGTGCGTTTCTCGGTAAACACCGGCATGCGCGTTTCTCGGTAATCATCGGTATGTGTGTTTGGACCCAACTGGTGCTACAGGTACCATCACTTGAGGAAGATGGGCGGCATTAATCACGAACGAGTCCTCTGGACTGCCCTACTATAAGCCTAATATGTTACCTGGTAACTTGCTCCCATAAGTCATCAACTATTGCAAGTTAATATAATCTAGCGCTGCCTAAATTATCAATGACAATACCTGTGTTGAAGATCTTCGGTGTCCAGCTCTCTTTAATTTAGTCACATAAGGCAACTCCAGCAACAATTTTAGTCTAACCACTTGGCGTGGACGGTAGAGCGACTGTCTCGCTTCGTGCAGGTCGCCGTTCAATCCCCGACCGTCCAAGTAGTTGGGCACCATTCCTTTTCCCGCGTCCCATCCCAAATCCTAATCATTACCCCTTCCCAGTGCTATATAGTCGTAATGACGTGGCGTTTTCCCTTGATAATTCCCTTCCCTTCCAGCAACGTTACCTTTCATGTCCAAAGTTTTTGAACTGTAAAGTAAACAAAATATGTGAAACTAAGTTGAAACTTCAGTAAAAGTTTCGCTGATATATCCTTGACCAACCTATTACGGGCTCACCATAGCCCGTGCTACCTAGAACTATTTGTTCCAATTAGCGAATCTTAAACAACAACAACAACAACCTTGACCATTAATATTATTCGCTGGTAAAGTCCTTGACCAATCCTGAGCGTCATACATCAAGTAACATTAATAAAAACTCTAAATTCTTCACGAGAGCAACTTTATTATAATGTGAATTGATTTGGAATAAAGTTTCTGAAACTGAATGGATCTCAATCCTGTGTGGGGGGGGGAGGGGGGGGGAGGGGGGGGGAGGGGGGGGGAGGGGGGGATGGGGGGGGCAGCAACACACGTGATTGGTGGAAAGTTTTATTGTCTTGTGCACAACAACAACAACAACATCAACAAACATTAACATGAAACATTAACATGAAACATTAACAAGACATTTGTGATGGAACAATTGTCACACAATGAGATTAACATACACATAAACAATGATTGTACTCGTAAGGCTCATTGGGTGATTGTGTACACAGGTGAGGCTCATTGGGTGATTGTGTACACAGGTGAGGCTCACTGGATGATTGTGTACACAGGTGAGGCTCACTGGGTGATTGTGTACACAGGTGAGGCTCACTGGGTGATTGTGTACACAGGTGAGGCTCACTGGGTGATTGTGTACACAGGTGAGGCTCACTGGATGATTGTGTACACAGGTGAGGCTCATTGGGTGATTGTGTACACAAGTGAGGCTCATTGGGTGATTGTGTACACAAGTGAGGCTCACTGGATGATTGTGTACACAGGTGAGGCTCACTGGGTGATTGTGTACACAGGTGAGGCTCACTGGATGATTGTGTACACAGGTGAGGCTCATTGGGTGATTGTGTACACAAGTGAGGCTCACTGGGTGATTGTGGGAGACGTTTTTATGGGCAATGTTGGTTAACCTGGAGGTTAACTTGTTTTTGGGAGGCCGGCTGGGTGTGGTGGAGGCCGGCTGGGTGTGGTGGAGGCCGGCTGGGTGTGGTGGAGGCCGGCTGGGTGTGGTGGAGGCCGGCTGGGTGTGGTGGAGGCCGGCTGGGTGTGGTGTAAGACCCATCTACCCTGCAGGTCTGGAGCCGCACTTCACCTGAAGAACAGAAACATTAGGATGACATTATGACGAGGATTGTGTCATTAAGATACCCACAACCCCCACCCAACCCCTCCTCTCCCCCTCCCTCCCCCCTCCCTCCCCCCTTCTTCCCATCACCCCCTTCAACCCCTATTCTGACTCCCACGACGAGATTGGCAACTGACCCCCCCCCCTCAAAAAAAAATCTTATCATATACTCCATTATTTATTGATCTCGGGGAAATTAATATAAATATTTAGCAATTCACACTTGGGCCGTAGTGGCATAACTCAGACCGTCATCCCACAACTGGGGCTCCTCCCACACCACAATGGTACACTATAATATTACTTATATATAGAAGAGAGAAGCAGAGGGAAACAACAGAGGCATTCAGAGGCAAAGTGAGACAGATACGGAGACAGACACAGATAAAGACAGAAAGAGATAGGGAAAGGTGGAAGAGGAGGGATGCTTGATGACGGGGAAAGATACAGTAGACAGGTGGAGAGGGGGGGTAGACAGGTGGAGAGGGGGTGAGAGGGGGGGTAGACAGGTGGAGAGGGGGTGAGAGGGGGGGTAGACAGGTGGAGAGGGGGTGAGAGGGGAGGTAGACAGGTGGAGAGGGGGTGAGAGGGGGGGTAGACAGGTGGAGAGGGGGTGAGAGGGGGGGTAGACAGGTGGAGAGGGGGTGAGAGGAGGGGAGACAGGTGGAGAGGGGGTGAGAGGGGGTAGACAGGTGGAGAGGGGGTGAGAGGGGGGGTGGAGAGGGGGGTAGACAGGTGGAGAGGGGGTAGACAGGTGGAGAGGGGATGAGAGGGGGGGTAGACAGGTGGAGAGGGGGGTGAGAGGGGGGTAGACAGGTGGAGAGGGGGGTGAGAGGGGGGTAGACAGGTGGAGAGGGTGTGAGAGGGGGGTAGACAGGTGGAGAGGGTGTGAGAGGGGGGGTAGACAGGTGGAGAGGGTGTGAGAGGGGGGTAGACAGGTGGAGAGGGGGTGAGAGAGGTGGACAGGGGGTGAGAGGGGGGGTAGACAGGTGGAGAGGGGGTAGACAGGTGGAGAGGGGGTGAGGGGGTAGACAGGTGGAGAGGGGGGGTTAGAGGGGGGTAGACAGGTGGAGAGGGGGTGAGAGGGGGGTAGACAGGTGGAGAGGGGATGAGAGGGGGGGTAGACAGGTGGAGAGGGGATGAGAGGGGGGGTAGACAGGTGGAGAGGGGGGTGAGAGGGGGGTAGACAGGTGGAGAGGGGGGTGAGAGGGGGGTAGACAGGTGGAGAGGGTGTGAGAGGGGGGTAGACAGGTGGAGAGGGTGTGAGAGGGGGGTAGACAGGTGGAGAGGGTGTGAGAGAGGTGGAGAGGGGGTGAGAGGGGGGTAGACAGGTGGAGAGGGGGTGAGAGGGGGGTAGACAGGTGGAGAGGGGGTGAGAGGGGGGGTAGACAGGTGGAGAGGGGGTGAGAGGGGGGGTAGACAGGTGGAGAGGGGGTGAGAGGGGGGGTAGACAGGTGGAGAGGGGGTGAGAGGGGGGGTAGACAGGTGGAGAGGGGGTGAGAGGGGGGGTAGACAGGTGGAGAGGGGGTGAGAGGGGGGGTAGACAGGTGGAGAGGGGGTGAGAGGGGGGGTAGACAGGTGGAGAGGGGGTGAGAGGGGGGGTAGACAGGTGGAGAGGGGGTGAGAGGGGGGGTAGACAGGTGGAGAGGGGGTGAGAGGGGGGGTAGACAGGTGGAGAGGGGGTGAGAGGGGGGGTAGACAGGTGGAGAGGGGGTGAGAGGGGGGGTAGACAGGTGGAGAGGGGGTGAGAGGGGGGGTAGACAGGTGGAGAGGGGGTGAGAGGGGGGGTAGACAGGTGGAGAGGGGGTGAGAGGGGGGGTAGACAGGTGGAGAGGGGGTGAGAGGGGGGGTAGACAGGTGGAGAGGGGGTGAGAGGGGGGGTAGACAGGTGGAGAGGGGGTGAGAGGGGGTAGACAGGTGGAGAGGGGGTGAGAGGGGGGGGGTAGACAGGTGGAGAGGGGGTGAGAGGGGGGTAGACAGGTGGAGAGGGGGTGAGAGGGGGGTAGACAGGTGGAGAGGGGATAGGTAAAAAAAAGCGGAAAGATTAGCAGATGGCGAAAATGGGCGGGACGTGTGTGTGGGGGGGGGGGGGAGGGGGAAATTGGGAAGGGCGAGAGGGGAAAGGAGACTCTCTCTCCCTCTCCCCTTCTCTCCCTCTCTCCGTACTTACATAAGTACTGGGCCTACAGCCGTTTTCTTCTTCACTGAAGAGAAAGTAAGGAAGGCAGGAGGTGATGACGCCGCTGGCCTCACCAGTACACTGGCAGTACCGGGCACAGTCGCTGGGTACAGCGAACTGTTGGACGAAGAAGGTCAGCAGGCGGCACGGATTGGCCACTTCGGGTGGGCAGGCGGCTGGCGCCGGAAGTAGTGCTTGCAGGGAGGGTGGGGTGGGCAGGGAGGGTATTGTGGGCAGGGTGGGCAGCGAGGGTGGGGTCTGGGCCTGGGTACGGGGCAGACATACCCCCACCAGGAGAGCCGTCAGCAGCAGGGGTCCCTTCATCTGTTGAGGATGAGTAAGAATGATTGGGTGAGCTTAATTAGATGAGAAAATCTAGTTCTAGTTCTAAAGGGGTGAATGGAACGGAACTATCAGGAGTAAGCGCCAAGCCATTACGACTATATAGCACTTGGAAGGGATCAGGTGAGGATTTGCGATGGGACGGGGGGGGGAGGGGAAAGGAATGGTGCCCAACCACTGGGACGATCGGGGATTGAACGCCGACCTGCATGAAGCCAGACTGTCACTCTACCGTCCAGCCAAAGTGGTTGGTCTCTAAAGGGGTGAGAAATCTAGTTGTTGGAGCCCCACTTATAACAATTTGTTACTTATATCTAGATTAAATGTTACAGGACGCATCTTGGGATGCCTTTCTGGCGCACATAACTGTACATGGCCTCGTACGTACACACACACACACACACACACACACACACACACACACACACACACACACACACACAGCATTGGGTTTGTAAACAAGCACCAACATGGGTTCTGGACAGGGAAATCATGCCTAACAAACCTTTTAGAATTCTATGATAAAGTAACAAGGATAAGGCAGGACAGAGAAGGCTGGGCAGACTGCATATTTCTTGACTGCCAAAAGGCCTTTGATACGGTACCGCACATGAGACTGCTATACAAACTTGAGAGGCAGGCAGGAGTAAGCGGAAAGGCCCTAGTATGGGTGAAGAACTACCTAACAGGAAGGAGCCAGAGGGTAATGGTAAGGGGCGAAAAGTCGGACTGGCGAACAGTAACAAGTGGAGTACCTCAAGGATCGGTGCTGGGACCAATCCTCTTTCTAATTTACGTAAATGATATGTTTACAGGAGTGGAATCATACATGTCGATGTTTGCAGATGACGCAAAATTAATGAGAAGAGTTGTGACAGACGAGGATTGTAGGATCCTCCAAGAGGACTTAAACAGGCTGCAGAGATGGTCAGAGAAATGGCTACTGGAGTTTAACACCAGTAAATGTAAAGTTATGGAAATGGGATCAGGTGACAGGAGACCAAAGGGACAGTACACAATGAAGGGGAACAGCCTACCTGTAACGATTCGAGAAAGAGACCTGGGAGTGGATGTGACACCTAATCTAACTCCTGAGGCACATATAAATAGGATAACGACAGCAGCGTACTCTACACTGGCGAAAATTAGAACTTCATTCAGAAACCTAAATGAGGAAGCTTTTAGGGCGCTTTACACTGCCTACGTGAGACCCGTCTTAGAGTATGCCGCGCCATCATGGAGCCCCCACCTGAAGAAACACAAAGAAACTGGAGAAGGTTCAGAGGTTTGCGACGAGGCTTGTCCCAGAGCAACGAGAGATGGGATATGAAGAGCGGCTGAAGGAACTGAACCTTACGACACTAGAGAAAAGAAGGGAGAGAGGAGATATGATAGGGACATATAAAATACTCAGGGGAATTGACAAAGTGGAAATAGATCAAATGTTCACACGTAATAATAACAGAACGAGGGGACATGGGTGGAAACTGGAAACTCAGATGAGTCACAGAGATGTTAGGAAGTTTTCTTTTAGCGTGAGAGTAGTAGAAAAATGGAATGCACTTGGGGAACAGGTTGTGGAAGCAAATACTATTCATACTTTTAAAACTAGGTATGATAGGGAAATGGGACAGGAGTCATTGCTGTAAACAACCGATAGCTAGAAAGGCGGGATCCAAGAGTCAATGCTCGATCCTGCAAGCACATATAGGTGAGTACATATAGGTGAGTACACACCAAAGGGACAGTACACAATGAAGGGGAACAGCCTACCTGTAACGACGCGTGAAAGAGACCTGGGGGTGGACGTAACACCTAATCTATCTCCTGAGGCACATATAAATAGGATAACGACAGCAGCGTACTCTACACTGGCAAAAGTTAGAACATCATTCAGAAACCTAAGTAAGGAGGCATTTAGGGCGCTTTACATTGCCTACGTAAGGCCAGTCTTAGAGTATGCCGCCTCATCATGGAGTCCCCATCTGAAGAAGCATATAATGAAACTGGAAAAGGTTCAGAGGTTTGCAACGAGACTCGTCCCAGAGCTACGAGGGATGGGGTATGAGGAGCGCCTGAGGGAACTGTGCCTTACGACACTAGAAAGAAGAAGGGAGAGGGGGGACATGATAGGAACGTATAAGATACTCAGAGGGATTGACAGAGTGGACATAGACGAAATGTTCACACGGAATAGTAACAGAACGAGGGGACATGGATGGAAGCTTGAAACTCAGATGAGTCACAGAGATGTTAGGAAGTTTTCTTTTAGCGTGAGAGTAGTGGGAAAATGGAATGCACTTCAGGAACAGGTTGTGGAAGCAAATACTATTCATAATTTTAAAACCAGGTATGATAGGGAAATGGGACAGGAGTCATTGCTGTAAGCAACCAATGCTCGAAAGGCGGGATCCAAGAGTTAATGCTCGATCCTGCAGACACAACTAGGTGAGTACACACACACACACACACTATTATTTAACTATTTAACACAAGGGGAACACGCACAAGGGGACACAGGTGGAAACTGAGTGCCCAAATGAGCCACAGGGATATTAGAAAGAACTTTTTTAGTGTCAGTGGTTGACAAATGGAATGCATTAGGAAGTAATGTGGTGGAGGCTGACTCCATACACAGTTTCAAGTGTAGATATGATAGAGCCCAATAGGCTCAGGAACCTGTACACCTGTTGATTGACGGTTGAGAGGCGGGACCAAAGAGCCAGAGCTCAACCCCCGCAAACACAACTAGGTGAGTACACACACACACACACACACACACACACACACACACACACACACACACACACACACAGATATCATTCACACATGCATGATATCCTCTTGTATCATCCATCCAGCAAACACAAGCTTTTTTTTTCACGCGTTCCCTTATCACTGTTCACCTGATTGGACGGAAGAGCGACAGTCTCTCTTCATGCAGGTTGGGGTTCAACCCCCGACCGTCCAAGTGGTTGGGCACCATTCCTTCCCCCCCGTCCCATCCCAAATCCTCACCCTGATCCCCTTCCCAGTGCTATATAGTCTTAATAGCTTGGCGCTTTCTCCTGATACTCCCCACCTCCCTTACAACAGTCACCCACACTGTTCACACACTCACGAGTACAGTAAGTGTATGAAAACTTACTCATTCACTTTTTTTCCATGGCACTTTTTTGGAGGCCGCAAACCTCCCAGAGAACTCAGCATTCTGGATTAGTCAGCCTTCTACCATCATGGCTGAGTCGGTTAAGGCAAGGGTCTGGTAATCACCAGGACGCCAGTTCAATTCTGTTCAAGTCCCCCACGAAGCCTTTCATCCTCAGTGTATAATTAGAATTTAAAATTAAGTCGTCAGGCAGAGTGAGAAAAATCCTCTATTTAAAACAAATTACTAATTTCTAGAAAAATCTATTGATGACATTCTCTTCCAACTTCAAGTGTGAGGACTTGAGCACACGGGGTGTGCAATGTTGTATCTGTACAGCGATATACAAGTGTGTGAAGGAGGCTGACCGGGGCTGCAACCTTGGGTCAGACAGAGTTGATTAATCCGGTTGCACGAAGGACTCGTACAGGTCCATACGTACACCGGCCGGGAGGGAGATTTCTGCGGTGACGTGTGAACAATATCCCAGGGGGGGGGGGGCAAGATTCACGAAGCAGTTAAGCAAGCATTTACTAACCTGTACATCTTTTCTCAATTATTGGCGGCTTTGTTTACAATTATTAAACAGTTAATGAGCTCCGAAGCACCAGGAGGCTGTTTATAACAACAGTTGATTGGGAAGTTTTCATGCTTGTAAACTGTTTAATATATGTAACCAAAGCCGTCAAAGATTGAGGAAAGATGGGCAGGTTCGTAAGTGCTTGTGTAAGTGCTTTCGTGAATCTGGCCCTTGGTCCCAGAGTGTGAGACGGTTTAACTCTGTAATTAACACAGGTTTATCTCTGTTTCAGCAGAGAGTTTCAGTGCTGAAACACTCTGACAACTTAATAATTGTTGATGTTGTTCATGCAGCTGATATGTTTAGTTCTTAACTACTTTCAAGGTAACTAAAACCCTAAACAGTTTGTAACTAGTTCATTAGTGCTGTAACTTGCTGAGTTATACTGAATACTGAGACGATCTCGAACCCATTGTTGATGTGACGACTTATATTGAATGTTGTAACTAGCTCATCAAGATTGTAACTTGTTTAGCTAAATGAATTGTGGGGTTCAGTCCCTGAGCCCATTATGTGCCTCTGTAACCCTCTCCACTACCGCCCACAAGATGGGTATGGGGTGCATAATAAATGAACTAAACTGAGACCGAGCAGCTCCTGAACCCATTATGTAAACTCTATGAACCAATGTTTACAGACTCACGAACACCAAGCGATGTTTACTATATATATAAACATCCTTAAATACTCATATAGTGTCTGTTGGTTCACGGGCACGTGATGTCAGCCCCTCATTAAACTGTAAACAATAATGAAGTAGAAGTAATATACTCACTTGTCCTTTCGTGGAGGTGCGGAGTGGAGAGTGTGGTGAGACTTGACGGTGAGGTGTGACAACACTGGCGGGCCGGCCTGCTGTTGACCAAATCAGAGTGTGAGAGTGAGGAGCAGGTATTGACTGCGGGTTACTGGGGTATATACCCCCAACCTGAGGTCATGCCCGCTGCCAGACGTACCCGCAATACTCTTCATATATATACCGCAGACTTTGACTGACAACATAACGCCTCGCTGCGAGGAACAACACACACATAAAATAAACTGAGAATTAGAATAATGTTTGTGTGTCGTGACTAAACTCTGAACTTTCTCAGGACTAAACAAGCAGCAATTAGGGGTCAGTGGGCCACCCACCTACGCTTCCACTATCCATCACCCCTAATCCTCCCCCCACCCTGACCCCCCCCCCTGCAACAAACCCGCTCCACCCCTATTCCTGATCCACTCTTCCCAATCTTCTTCTACTGAACCAGGAACTTGTACCATGCATGTAATCAATATTATAACTTTTTTTGTGTAATGTCATTTTCAAATTAAGTTAGATAAATCCACCTGTCTGGTGGACCACCAGATGACCCACACCACCTGCAGGATTCGAACCTGGGCTAGGTACATATAATTAGGGAAATTTTTAAGGTTCCAGTGGCCTACTTGGAGGCGGAGCATGGAGAGAGTGCGGGAGAGAGAGTGCCGGGAGAAAGTTCTCTGGGAAGGAGGAGGAGGATGTAGAGTGCAGCTCACCTAGACTAGTCGGAAGAGAGGAGGGCTTGCTTTTTACTGGGTCGTCGTTCGATTCCCGATAATTCATGTGGTTGTGTATTGTTTTTTTCAGTCAGTTTTCAAATCCCTGCTTCGTGTCTTCATATCCCAGCTGCGTGTCCTTATATCCCAGCTTCGTGTCCTCATATCCCAGCTGCGTGTCTTCATATCCCAGCTGCGTGTCCTTATATCCCAGCTTCGTGTCCTCATATCCCAGCTGCGTGTCCTTATATCCCAGTTTAGTGTCTTCATATCCCAGCTGCGTGTCCTCATATCCCAGCTGCGTGTCCTCATATCCCAGCTGCGTGTCCTTATATCCCAGCTGCGTGTCTTCATATCCCCGCTTCGTGTCCTTATATCCCAGCTGCGTGTCCTTATATCCCAGCTGCGTGTCTTCATATCCCAGCTGCGTGTCCTTATATCCCAGCTGCGTGTCTTCATATCCCAGCTTCGTGTCCTTATATCCCAGCTGCGTGTCTTCATATCCCAGCTTCGTGTCCTCGTATCCCAGCTGCGTGTCCTCGTATCCCAGCTGCGTGTCCTTATATCCCAGCTGCGTGTCCTTATATCCCAGTTTAGTGTCTTCATATCCCAGCTGCGTGTCCTCATATCCCAGCTGCGTGTCCTTATATCCCAGCTGCGTGTCTTCATATCCCAGCTGCGTGTCTTCATATCCCAGCTGCGTGTCTTCATATCCCAGCTGCGTGTCCTTATATCCCAGCTTCGTGTCTTCATATCCCAGCTTCGTGTCCTTATATCCCAGCTGCGTGTCCTCATATCCCAGCTGCGTGTCCTCATATCCCAGCTGCGTGTCCTCATATCCCAGCTGCGTGTCCTCATATCCCAGCTGCGTGTCCTTATATCCCAGCTGCGTGTCCTTATATCCCAGCTGAGTGTCTTCATATCCCAGCTGCGTGTCCTTATATCCCAGCTGCGTGTCTTCATATCCCAGCTGCGTGTCTTCATATCCCAGCTGCGTGTCTTCATATCCCAGCTGCGTGTCCTTATATCCCAGCTGCGTGTCTTCATATCCCAGCTTCGTGTCCTTATATCCCAGCTGCGTGTCTTCATATCCCAGCTTCGTGTCCTCGTATCCCAGCTGCGTGTCCTCGTATCCCAGCTGCGTGTCCTTATATCCCAGCTGCGTGTCCTTATATCCCAGCTGCGTGTCTTCATATCCCAGCTGCGTGTCTTCATATCCCAGCTGCGTGTCTTCATATCCCAGCTGCGTGTCCTTATATCCCAGCTGCGTGTCTTCATATCCCAGCTTCGTGTCCTTATATCCCAGCTGCGTGTCTTCATATCCCAGCTTCGTGTCCTCGTATCCCAGCTGCGTGTCCTCGTATCCCAGCTGCGTGTCCTTATATCCCAGCTGCGTGTCCTTATATCCCAGCTGCGTGTCTTCATATCCCAGCTGCGTGTCTTCATATCCCAGCTGCGTGTCCTTATATCCCAGCTGCGTGTCTTCATATCCCAGCTTCGTGTCCTTATATCCCAGCTGCGTGTCTTCATATCCCAGCTTCGTGTCCTCGTATCCCAGCTGCGTGTCCTCGTATCCCAGCTGCGTGTCCTTATATTCCAGCTGCGTGTCTTCATATCCCAGCTTCGTGTCCTTATATCCCAGCTGCGTGTCTTCATATCCCAGCTTCGTGTCCTCGTATCCCAGCTGCGTGTCCTCGTATCCCAGCTGCGTGTCCTCGTATCCCAGCTGCGTGTCCTTTTATCCCAGCTGCGTGTCCTTATATCCCAGCTGCGTGTCTTCATATCCCAGCTGCGTGTCTTCATATCCCAGCTGCGTGTCTTCATATCCCAGCTGCGTGTCCTTATATCCCAGCTGCGTGTCTTCATATCCCAGCTTTGTGTCCTTATATCCCAGCTGCGTGTCTTCATTTCCCAGCTTCGTGTCCTCGTACCCCAGCTGCGTGTCCTCGTATCCCAGCTGCGTGTCCTTATATCCCAGCTGCGTGTCCTTACATCCCAGCTGCGTGTCTTTATATCCCAGCTGCGTGTCTTCATATCCCAGCTGCGTGTCTTCATATCCCAGCTGCGTGTCCTCGTATCCCAGCTGCGTGTCTTCATATCCCAGCTGCGTGTCCTCATATCCCAGCTTCGTGTCCTCATATCCCAGCTTCGTGTCCTCATATCCCAGCTTCGTGTCCTCATATCCCAGCTTCGTGTCCTTATATCCCTTTCATGTGCTCTATTGCCATACTGGCTAAGGACTTTCTCCTCATATTTACTTAGCGGGTAGGGTGGTGGGCAGGGGAGAGTGGGTAGGGTGGTGGGCAGGGGAGAGCGGGTAGGGTGGTGGGCAGGGGAGGGCGGGTAGGGTGGTGGGCAGGGGAGGGAGGGTAGGGTGGTAGGGAGGGAGGGTAGGGTGGTGGGCTGGGGAGGGCGGGTAGGGTGGTGGGCAGGGGAGGGAGGGTAGGGTGGTGGGCAGGGGAGGGAGGGTAGGGTGGTGGGCAGGGGAGGGAGGGTAGGGTGGTGGGCAGGGGAGGGAGGGTAGGGTGGTGGGCAGGGGAGGGAGGGTAGGGTGGTGGGCTGGGGAGGGCGGGTAGGGTGGTGGGCAGGGGAGGGAGGGTAGGGTGGTGGGCAGGGGAGGGAGGGTAGGGTGGTGGGCAGGGGAGGGAGGGTAGGGTGGTGGGCAGGGGAGGGCGGGTAGGGTGGTGGGCAGGGGAGAGTGGGTAGGGTGGTGGGCAGGGGAGGGAGAGTAGGGTGGTGGGCAGGGGAGGGAGGGTAGGGTGGTGGGCTGGGGAGGGCGGGTAGGGTGGTGGGCAGGGGAGGGCGGGTAGGGTGGTGGGCTGGGGAGGGAGGGTAGGGTGGTGGGCTGGGGAGGGAGGGTAGGGTGGTGGGCAGGGGAGGGCGGGTAGGGTGGTGGGCAGGGGAGGGAGGATAGGGTGGTGGGCTGGGGAGGGCGGGTAGGGTGGTGGGCAGGGGAGGGCGGGTAGGGTGGTGGGCAGGGGATGGAGGGTAGGGTGGTGGGCTGGGGAGGGCGGGTAGGGTGGTGGGCTGGGGAGGGCGGGTAGGGTGGTGGGCTGGGGAGGGAGGGTAGGGTGGTGGGCTGGGGAGGGAGGGTAGGGTGGTGGGCAGGGGAGGGCAGGTAGGGTGGTGGGGAAGGGAAGGTAGATAGTGTGGTTAGACTCTAGTGGTTAGTATAGAGTTATGGGGCCTTTCCTGCTCACAATTAAGAGTTATGAGGCCATACTTGAATTAGGTAGCATGTATTATCTGCATTGTTGAGATCATACCTACTCACAATCGTTATGAGGGACTTACCTGCTCATAAGAGTTAAGACAACTCGATAAACAATGTGTGTGTATGAACAACTCGATAAACAATAATAATAAAACAAAGAGCCTTAAACAGAACAACATGTGTGGAAGCATCAGGGAGTGTGTATATATGAATGCTACACAGTATTCATCTATGGACATCCATATATGGTGAAATACATGTGAAGAACCTCTCACACACTCACAGCTCCCTGACAAGAGGGAGCCAGCTTAGCTTAGCTGCCAACACCCACACATCGTGTCAGCAAGGCGGACAGTCCGCCTGCTTTCATACCTCTCACTGTATTTCCTACTTCTATACTTCCCTTCACCTATGCCTCTCCTTCCTCTTTAGTCCCCCCCCCCCCCCAAAAAAAAAGCGCACTCCAATAGTTAGAGCCGTTTTCTACTTGTAACAGAAAACGGGAAGATGATTTAAGGGGGGAGACTGTTACATGTTTCCACTGCTCTCATAAGCTTAGACTTGAGTGATCCAGGGCTCATCCGATCCCTCGCTCGTGGTTGCTTCTCAGTCACCAACAACCCTTAGAGATCCTTCTCGTTACACCTTGACGGTCTTGCGTCATGCAGGTCGGCGTTCAATCCCCGACCGTCCAAGTGGTTGGGCACCATCCCTCCCCCCACCCACCGTGCCATTAAAAAAGAACACAAGTAGTTATTTACGGCACAAATGCAATGTGCTATGAGAAAGGCTGCTCACCAAAAACACACGTTTTCTATATCCCGTTAGGTTAGGTTAGGGTGCTGCATTTTGCACGTCATGGCAAAAATA